>NC_069503.1:930144941-930227441 GCF_027579735.1 Bombina bombina | reverse complement strand
TTCTCATGATATTATTATTCTTCTCCAGCATGCTAATAATTTCATCTGTGATGCCATTTTTGATATTATTAGAGTTGATGTTAGATTTATGTCTCTGGCTATCTTAGCCAGAAGAGCTTTATGGCTTAAGACTTGGAATGCTGATATGGCTTCTAAATCAACTCTACTTTCCATTTCTTTCCAGGGAAACAAATTATTTGGTTCTCAGTTGGATTCTATTATTTCAACTGTTACTGGTGGGAAAGGAACTTTTTTACCACAGGATAAAAAGTCTAAAGGTAAAAACAGGGCTAACAATCGTTTTCGTTCCTTTCGTTTCAACAAAGAACAAAAGCCTGATCCTTCATCCTCAGGAGCAGTTTCAGTTTGGAAACCATCTCCAGTCTGGAATAAATCCAAGCCTGCTAGAAAGGCAAAGCCTGCTTCTAAGTTCACATGAAGGTACGGCCCTCATTCCAGTTCAGCTGGTAGGGGGCAGGTTACGTTTTTTCAAAGAAATTTGGATCAAATCTGTTCACAATCTTTGGATTCAGAACATTGTTTCAGAAGGGTACAGAATTGGTTTCAAGATGAGACCTCCTGCAAAGAGATTTTTTCTTTCCCATGTCCCAGTAAATCCAGTGAAAGCTCAAGCATTTCTGAATTGTGTTTCAGATCTAGAGTTGGCTGGAGTAATTATGTCAGTTCCAGTTCCGGAACAGGGGATGGGGTTTTATTCAAATCTCTTCATTGTACCAAAGAAGTAGAATTCCTTCAGACCAGTTCTGGATCTAAAATTATTGAATCGTTATGTAAGGATACCAACGTTCAAGATGGTAACTGTAAGGACTATATTGCCTTTTGTTCAGCAAGGGAATTATATGTCCACAATAGATTTACAGGACTGCATATTCCGATTCATCCAGATCATTATCAGTTCCTGAGATTCTCTTTTCTAGACAAGCATTACCAATTTGTGGCTCTACCGTTTGGCCTTGCTACAGCTCCAAGAATTTTCACAAAGATTCTCGGTGCCCTTCTGTCTGTAATCAGAGAACAGGGTATTGTGGTATTTCCTTATTTGGACGATATCTTGGTACTTGCTCCGTCTTTACATTTAGCAGAGTCTCATACGAATCGACTTGTGTTGTTTCTTCAAGATCATGGTTGGAGGATCAATTTACCAAAAAGTTCTTTGATTCCTCAAACAAGGGTAACCTTTCTGGGTTTCCAGATAGATTCAGTGTCCATGACTCTGTCTTTAACAGACAAGAGACGTCTGAAATTGATTACAGCTTGTCGAAACCTTCAGTCACAATCATTCCCTTCGGTAGCCTTATGCATGGAAATTCTAGGTCTTATGACTGCTGCATCGGACGCGATCCCCTTTGCTCGTTTTCACATGCGACCTCTTCAGCTCTGTATGCTGAACCAATGGTGCAGGGATTACACGAAGATATCTCAATTAATATCTTTAAAACCGATTGTTCGACACTCTCTAACGTGGTGGACAGATCACCATCGTTTAATTCAGGGGGCTTCTTTTGTTCTTCCGACCTGGACTGTAATTTCAACAGATGCAAGTCTCACAGGTTGGGGAGCTGTGTGGGGATCTCTGACGGCACAAGGAGTTTGGGAATCTCAGGAGGTGAGATTACCGATCAATATTTTGGAACTCCGTGCAATTTTCAGAGCTCTTCAGTTTTGGCCTCTTCTGAAGAGAGAATCGTTCATTTGTTTTCAGACAGACAATGTCACAACTGTGGCATACATCAATCATCAAGGAGGGACTCACAGTCCTCTGGCTATGAAAGAAGTATCTCGAATTTTGGTTTGGGCGGAATCCAGCTCCTGTCTAATCTCTGCGGTTCATATCCCAGGTGTAGACAATTGGGAAGCGGATTATCTCAGTCGCCAAACGTTGCATCCGGGCGAATGGTCTCTTCACCCAGAGGTATTTCTTCAGATTGTTCAATTGTGGGGGCTCCCAGAGATAGATCTGATGGCCTCTCATCTAAACAAGAAACTTCCCAGGTATCTGTCCAGATCCCGGGATCCTCAGGCGGAGGCAGTAGATGCATTATCACTTCCTTGGAAGTATCATCCTGCCTATATCTTTCCGCCTCTAGTTCTTCTTCCAAGAGTAATCTCCAAGATTCTGAGGGAATGCTCGTTTGTTCTGCTAATAGCTCCGGCATGGCCTCACAGGTTTTGGTATGCGGATCTTGTCCGGATGGCATCTTGCCAGCCATGGACTCTTCCGTTAAGACCAGACCTTCTGTCTCAAGGTTTTTCCATCAGGATCTGAAATCCTTAAATTTAAAGGTATGGAGATTGAACGCTTGATTCTTAGGTCAAAGAGGTTTCTCTGACTCTGTGATTAATACTATGTTACAGGCTCGTACATCTGTATCCAGAGAGATATATTATATAGTCTGGAAGACTTATATTTTTTGGTGTCTTTCCTCATCATTTTTCTTGGCATTCTTTAGAATACCGAGAATATTACAATTTCTTCAGGATGGTTTAGATAAGGGTTTGTCCGCAAGTTCCTTGAAAGGTCAAATCTCTGCTCTTTCTGTTCTTTTTCACAGAAAGATTGCTATTCTTCCTGATATTCATTGTTTTGTACAAGCTTTGGTTTGTATAAAGCCTGTCATTAAGTCAATTTCTCCTCCTTGGAGTTTGAATTTGGTTCTGGGGGCTCTTCAAGCTCCTCCATTTGAACCTATGCATTCATTGGATATTAATTACTTTCTTGGAAAGTTTTGTTTCCTTTTGGCCATCTCTTCTGCCAGAAGAGTTTTCTGAATTATCTGCTCTTTCTTATGAGTCTCCTTTTCTGATTCTTCATCAGGATAAGGCGGGTTGCGAACTTCTTTTGAATTTTTACCTAAGGTTGTGAATTCCAACAACATTAGTAGAGAATTGTGGTTCCTTCATTATGTCCTAATCCTAAGAATTCTAAGGAGAAATCATTGCATTCTTTGGATGTTGTAAGAGCTTTGAAATATTATGTTGAAGCTACGAAATCTTTCTGTAAGACTTCTAGTCTATTTGTTATCCTTTCCGGTTCTAGGAATGGCCAGAAAGCTTCTGCCATTTCTTTGGCATCTTGGTTGAAATCTTTAATTCATCTTGCCTATGTTGAGTCGGGTAAAATTCCGCCTCAGAGAATTACAGCTCATTCTACTAGGTCAGTATCTACTTCCTGGGCGTTAGGAATGAAGCTTCGGTTGACCAGATCTGCAAAGCAGCAACTTGGTCCTCTTTGCATACTTTTACTAAATTCTACCATTTTGATGTATTTTCTTCTTCTGAAGCAATTTTTGGTAGAAAAGTTCTTCAGGCAGCGGTTTCAGTTTGAATCTTCTGCTTAGGTTTTTCATTAAACTTTATTTTGGGTGTGGATTATTTTCAGCAGGAATTGGCTGTCTTTATTTTATCCCTCCCTCTCTAGTGACTCTTGTGTGGAAAGATCCACATCTTGGTAGTCATTATCCCATACGTCACTAGCTCATGGACTCTTGTTAATTACATGAAAGAAAACATAATTTATGTAAGAACTTACCTGATAAATTCATTTCTTTCATATTAACAAGAGTCCATGAGGCCCACCCTTTTTTTGGGGTGGTTATGATTTTTTTGTATAAAGCACAATTATTCCAATTCCTTATTTTATATGCTTTCGCACTTTTTTTCTTATCACCCCACTTCTTGGCTATTCGTTAAACTGATTTGTGGGTGTGGTGAGGGGTGTATTTATAGGCATTTTAAGGTTTGGGAAACTTTGCCCCTCCTGGTAGGAATGTATATCCCATACGTCACTAGCTCATGGACTCTTGTTAATATGAAAGAAATGAATTTATCAGGTAAGTTCTTACATAAATTATGTTTTTTCTATGATTTTAGCCGGAGTAGTTAAGATCATATTGCTGTTTCTCGGCCATCTGAGGAGAGGTAAACTTCAGATCAGGGGACAGCAGGCAGATTAATCTGCAAAGAGGTATGTAGCAGTTTATTATTTTCTGACATGGAATTGATGAGAAAATCCTGCCATAACCGTTATATTGTAAACTCAGCCTTGAATGCAGTAGATGTAGCTGATATCAGGCTGTCATGTATGTATATTTTACACTTCAGTTTTCTGGGAAATGGTACTTCTCTGGCTTTTAAACTGTATACATAGACTTAACCTATTTTGCAGGGACTTGCAATAGGTTTTAAATGACAATTAATTATTGAGGTAAAACGTTTTTTTGCTGGCATGTAAAAACGTTTTTTTCTCTGAGGTACTGGGTGAAAAAATGTTTTGGGCACTTTTTTTCCACTTGGCAATAGTTTTGATTTAAATTAGAGCAGTTCACTGATCCCTCTCACTGTTATGTGTGTGGGGGAGGGGCCATTTTGGTGCTTTCACTATGTATCAGAAAAACTCAGTCAGAGGTTCATTTTCTTCCTGCATGATCCGGTTCATCTCTACAGAGTTCAGGGATCTCAAGAGTCTTTTTTGAGGGAAGTAATCATTCACTGTGCTGATTGTATTGACTGTGATATAAAAAACGTTTATTTGTGTATTTTTTTTCTGCTGCCTGGGTTAGTTATCATTTGCTGAGGGGAACAATCCTTTGCTAAAACTGTATATTCTGACAAAGATTGATGCTATAACTTAATTATTTTATCTGTTATAATATTTTCTTAAAGGCACAGTTCGTTTTCATATTATTTGTAAATTACTTTGAAAAGTATTTCCAAGTTGCTGTTTATTTGCTAGTGTGTTAAACATGTCTGATTCAGAGGAATATCTCTGTGCTATATGTGTTAATGCCAAAGTGGAGCCCAATAGAAATTTATGTACTAAATGTATTGATGCTACTTTAAAAAAATAGTCAATCTGTACAAATTGAACATATTTCACCAAACAACGAGGGGAGAGTTATGCCGACTAACTCGCCTCACGTGTCAGTACCTGCATCTCCCGCTCAGGAGGTGCGTGATATTGTAGCGCCGAGTGCATCTGGGCGGCCATTACAAATCACATTACAAGATATGGCTACTGTTATGACTGAAGTTTTGGCTAAACTACCAGAACTAAGAGGTAAACGTGATCACTCTGGGATGAGAACAGAGTGCGCTGATAATGCAAGGGCCATGTCTGATACTGCGTCACAGTTTGCAGAACGTGAAGACGGAGAGCTTCATTCTGTGGGTGACGGTTCTGATCCAAATAAACTGGACTCAGACATTTCAAATTTTACATTTAAGCTTGAGAACCTCCGTGTGTTACTAGGGGAGGTATTAGCGGCTCTGAATGATTTTAACACAGTTGCAATCCCAGAAAAAATGTGTAGGTTGGATAAATATTTTGCGGTACCGACGAGTACTGACTTTTTTCCTATACCTAAGAGACTTACTGACATTGTTACTAAGGAGTGGGATAGACCCGGTGTGCCTTTCTCACCCCCTCCTATATTCAGAAAAATGTTTCCAATAGACGCCGCCACACGGGACTTATGGCAAATGGTCCCTAAGGTGGAGGGAGCAGTTTCTACTTTAGCTAAGCGTACCACTATCCCAGTGGAGGATAGCTGTGCTTTTTCAGATCCAATGGATAAAAAAATTAGAGGGTTACCTTAAGAAAATGTTTGTTCAACAAGGGTTTATATTGCAACCTCTTGCATGTATTGCGCCTGTCACGGCTGCAGCAGCATTTTGGTTTGAGTCTCTGGAAGAGACACTTCAATCATCCACACTAGATGACATCACACACAAACTTAAATTCCTTAAGTTAGCTAATTCATTTATTTCAGATGCCGTAGTACATTTAACTAAACTTGCGGCTAAAAATTCAGGATTCGCCATTCAGGCACGCAGAGCTCTGTGGCTAAAATCCTGGTCAGCTGATGTTACGTCTAAATCTAAATTGCTTAATATTCCTTCAAAGGGCAGACCTTATTCGGGCCCGGCTTGAAAGAGATTATTGATGACATTACAGGAGGTAAAGGTCATGCCCTGCCTCAGGACAAGGCCAAAGCCAAGGCTAGACAGTCCAATTTTCGTTCCTTTCGTAATTTCAAAGCAGGAGCAGCATCAACTTCCTCTGCACCAAAACAGGAAGGAGCTGTTGCTCGCTACAGACAAGGCTGGAAACCTAACCAGTCCTGGAACAGGGGCAAACAGGCCAGAAAACCTGCTGCTGCCCCTAAGACAGCATGAATTGAGGGCCCCCGATCCGGGACCGGATCTAGTGGGGGGCAGACTTTCCCTCTTCGCCCAGGCTTGGGCAAGAGATGTTCAGGATCCCTGGGCGTTAGAGATCATATCTCAGGGATACCTTCTGGACTTCAAATCCTCTCCCCCAAGAGGGAGATTTCATCTGTCAAGGTTGTCAACAAACCTAACAAAGAAGGAAGCGTTTCTACGCTGCGTACAAGATCTTTTATTAATGGGAGTGATCCATCCAGTTCCGCGGTTGGAACAAGGACAAGGGTTTTACTCAAATCTGTTTGTAGTTCCCAAAAAGAGGGAACCTTCAGGCCAATCTTGGATTTAAAGATCCTAAACAAAATCCTAAGAGTTCCATCGTTCAAGATGGAAACTATTCAAACAATTTTGCCCATGATCCAAGAGGGTCAGTACTTGACCACAGTGGATTTAAAGGATGCTTACCTTCACATACCGATTCACAGAAGTCATTACCGGTATCTAAGGTTTGCCTTTTTAGACAGGCATTACCAGTTTGTAGCTCTTCCATTCGGACTGGCTACGGCTCCAAGAATCTTCACAAAGGTTCTGGGCACTCTTCTGGCGGTACTAAGACCGCGAGGAATTTCAGTAGCTCCGTACTTAGACGACATACTGATACAAGCTTCAAGCTTTCAAACTGCCAAATCTCATACAGAGATAGTACTGGCATTTCTAAAGGTCGCATGGATGGAAAGTGAACGAAGAGAAAAGTTCTCTCTTTCCACTCACAAGAGTTCCCTTCCTGGGGACTCTGATAGATTCTGTAGAAATGAAGATTTACCTGACAGAGGACAGGTTAACAAAACTTCAAAATGCATGCCGTGTCCTTCATTCCATTCAAGAGACCAGAAATTCTCTTCTATGGTGGCTTTATCAGCCACATCTGTCCAGGGGAATGCCATTCAGCAGGCCAGACTGGTCAATTGTAACAACAGACGCCAGCCTACTAGGTTGGGGCGCTGTCTGGAATTCTCTGAAGGCTCAGGGACTATGGAATCAGGAGGAGAGTCTTCTTCCAATAAACATTCTGGAATTGAGAGCAGTCCTCAATGCTCTTCTGGCTTGGCCCCAGTTAGCAACTCGGGGGTTCATCAGGTTCCAGTCGGACAACATCACGACTGTAGCTTATATCAACCATCAGGGAGGGACAAGAAGCTCCCTAGCAATGATGGAAGTATCGAAGATAATTCGCTGGGCAGAGTCTCACTCTTGCCACCTGTCTGCAATCCACATCCCGGGAGTGGAGAACTGGGAGGCGGATTTCTTAAGTCGTCAGACTTTTCATCCGGGGGAGTGGGAACTTCATCCAGAGGTCTTTGCCCAAATACTTCCACGTTGGGGCAAACCAGAGATAGATCTCATGGCGTCTCGACAGAACGCCAAGCTTCCGCGCTACGGGTCCAGATCCAGGGATCCGGGAGCGGTCCTGATAGATGCCTTGACAGCACCATGGACCTTCAGGATGGCTTATGTGTTTCCACCTTTCCCGATGCTTCCTCGATTGATTGCCAGAATCAAACAGGAGAAAGCATCAGTGATTCTAATAGCGCCTGCATGGCCACGCAGGACTTGGTATACAGATCTGGTGGACATGTCATTCTGTCCACCTTGGTCGTTACCTCTGAAACAGGACCTTCTGATTCAGGGTCCTTTCAAACATCAAAATCTAACTTCTCTGAAGCTGACTGCTTGGAAATTGAACGCTTGATCTTATCAAAGCGTGGTTTTTCTGAGTCAGTTATTGATACCTTAATACAGGCTAGGAAGCCTGTCACCAGAAAGATTTACCATAAAATATGGCGTAAATACCTATATTGGTGCGAATCCAAAGGTTACTCTTGGAGTAAGGTTAGGATTCCTAGGATATTGTCTTTTCTACAAGAAGGTTTAGAAAAGGGGTTATCCGCTAGTTCCTTAAAGGGACAGATCTCAGCTCTGTCCATTCTGTTACACAAGCGTCTGTCAGAAGTTCCAGACGTTCTGGCTTTTTGTCAGGCTTTGGCCAGGATTAAACCTGTGTTTAAAGCTGTGGCTCCACCATGGAGTTTAAACCTTGTTCTTAACGTTTTACAGGGTGTTCCGTTTGAACCCCTTCATTCCATTGATATAAAGTTGTTATCTTGGAAAGTTCTATTTTTAATGGCTATTTCCTCGGCTCGAAGAGTCTCTGAGTTATCAGCCTTACATTGTGATTCTCCTTATTTGATTTTTCACTCGGATAAGGTAGTTCTGCGTACTAAGCCTGGGTTCTTACCTAAGGTAGTCACTAACAGGAATATCAATCAGGAGATTGTTGTTCCATCCTTGTGCCCAAATCCTTCTTCGAGGAAGGAACGTCTTTTGCACAATCTGGATGTAGTTCGTGCCCTTAAATTTTATTTACAGGCAACTAAAGATTTTCGACAAACGTCTTCCCTTATTGTCGTTTACTCTGGTCAGAGGAGAGGTCAAAAAGCTTCTGCTACCTCTCTCTCTTTTTGGCTTCGTAGCATAATTCGTTTAGCTTATGAGACTGCTGGACAGCAGCCTCCTGAAAGAATTACAGCTCATTCTACTAGAGCTGTGGCTTCCACTTGGGCCTTCAAGAATGAGGCCTCTGTTGAACAGATTTGCAAGGCTGCAACTTGGTCTTCGCTTCATACTTTTTCCAAATTTTACAAATTTGACACTTTTGCTTCATCGGAGGCTATTTTTGGGAGAAAGGTTCTTCAGGCAGTGGTTCCTTCTGTATAAAGAGCCTGCCTATCCCTCCCGTCATCCGTGTACTTTTGCTTTGGTATTGGTATCCCAGAAGTAATGATGACCCGTGGACTGATCACACTTAACAGAAGAAAACATAATTTATGCTTACCTGATAAATTCCTTTCTTCTGTAGTGTGATCAGTCCACGGCCCGCCCTGTTTTTAAGGCAGGTAAATATTTTTTAATTTATACTCCAGTCACCACTTCACCCTTGGCTTTTCCTTTCTCGTTGGTCCTTGGTCGAATGACTGGGAGTGACGTAGAGGGGAGGAGCTATGAGGTATGTGCAGTACATTATTTTCTGGGAATGGAATTGACTAAGAAAATACTGCTGTTACCCATATGATGTAAGTACAGCCTTAAATGCAGTAGTAGCGACTGGTATCAGGCTGATAAATGTATGCGCAGTTGAGTTATTTTCTAGGGACTAGAATTTGACTGAGAAAATACTGTTAATACTGAAATAATGTTTAAGCCTTATCTGCAGTGGAAGCGACTGGTAGCAGGCTTCCGTAACTTCAAGGCAGGAGCAGCATCAACTTCCTCCGCTCCAAAACAGGAAGGAACTACTGCTTGTTACAGACAGGGTTGGAAAGGCAACCAGTCATGGAACAAGGGCAAGCAGGCCAGAAAGCCTACTTCCGACCCTAAGACAGCATGAAGACAGGGCCCCCTTTCCGGAGACGGATCTAGTGGGGGGCAGACTTTCTCTCTTCGCCCAGGCTTGGGCAAGAGATGTACAGGATCCCTGGACGTTGGAGATTATATCTCAGATACCTTCTGGATTTCAAAACTTCTCCTCCACAAGGGAGGTTTCATCTGTCAAGGTTATCAACAAACCTAGTAAAGAAAGAGGCATTTCTACAATGTGTACAAGACCTCTTAGTGATGGGAGTGATCCACCCAGTTCCGCGAACGGAACAGGGGCAAGGGTTTTATTCAAATCTGTTTGTGGTTCCCAAAAAAGAGGGAACATTCAGACCAATCTTAGACTTAAAAATCTTAAACAAGTTCCTAAGGGTTCCATCGTTTAAGATGGAAACCATTCAGACCATCCTACCCATGATCCAAGAGGGTCAATATATGACCACAGTGGACTTAAAGGATGCCTACCTTCACATACCGATTCACAAAGATCATTATCGGTACCTAAGGTTTGCCTTTCTAGACAGGCATTACCAGTTTGTAGCTCTTCCCTTCGGGTTAGCTACGGCCCCGAGAATTTTTACAAAGGTTCTGGGCTCACTTCTGGCGGTGCTAAGGCCACGAGGCATAGCGGTGGCTCCGTACCTAGACGACATTCTGATACAAGCGTCAAGTTTTCAAAATGCAAAGTCTCATACAGAGATAGTTCTAGCATTTCTGAGGTCGCATGGGTGGAAAGTGAACGTGGAAAAGAGTTCTCTGTTACCACTCACAAGGGTCCCTTTTCTAGGGACTCTTATAGATTCTGTAGAGATGAAAATTTACCTGACGGAGTCCAGGTTATCAGAGATTCTCATCAGTAGCTCAGTGCATGGAAGTAATCGGCTTAATGGTCGCAGCAATGGACATAGTGCCATTTGCGCGCCTATATCTCAGACCGCTGCAACTATGCATGCTAAGTCAATGGAACGGGGATTACTCAGATCTGTCCCCTTTGCTAAATCTGGACCAGGAGACCAGAGATTCTCTTCTCTGGTGGTTGTCACGGGTTCATCTGTCCAAAGGAATGACTTTTCGCAGACCAGATTGTAACAGATGCCAGCCTACTAGGCTGGGGAGCAGTCTGGAACTCCCTGAAGGCTCAGGGATCTAGAATTAAGAGCAATATTCAATGCTCTTCTAGCTTGGCCTCAGTTAGCAACACTGAGGTTCATCAGATTTCAGTCGGACAACATCACGACTGTGGCTTACATCAATCATCAAGGGGGAACCAGGAGTTCCCTAGCGATGTTGGAAGTCTCGAAGATAATTCGCTGGGCAGAGTCTCACTCTTGCCACCTGTCAGCGATCTACATCCCAGGCGTGGAGAACTGGGAGGCGGATTTTCTAAGTCGACAGACTTTTCATCCGGGGGAGTGGGAACTTCACCCGGAGGTATTTGCTCAACTGATTCGTCGTTGGGGCAAACCGGATCTGGATCTCATGGCATCTCGCCAGAACGCCAAGCTTCCTTGTTACGGATCCAGGTCCAGGGACCCGGGAGCGGTGCTGGTAGATGCACTAGCAGCCCCTTGGGTTTTCAACATAGCTTATGTGTTTCCACCTTTTCCGTTGCTACCTCGACTGATTGCCAGGATCAAACAGGAGAGAGCATCGGTGATTCTGATAGCGCCTGCGTGGCCACGCAGGACCTGGTATGCAGACCTAGTGGACATGTCGTCCTGTCCACCATGGTCTCTACCCCTGAGGCAGGACCTTCTAATTCAGGGTCCTTTCAACCATCCAAACCTAATTTCTCTGAGGCTGACTGCTTGGAAATTGAACGCTTGATTCTATCAAAGCGTGGGTTTTCGGATTTGGTTATTGATACATTAATACAGGCTCGGAAACCTGTTACCAGAAAAATTTACCACAAGATATGGCGTAAATATTTATATTGGTGTGAATCCAAGAGTTACTCATGGAGTAAGGTTAGGATTCCTAGGATATTGTCTTTTCTACAAGAGGGTTTAGAAAAGGGCTTATCCGCTAGTTCACTAAAGGGACAGATTTCTGCTCTGTCTATTCTTTTACACAAGCGTCTGGCAGAGAATCCAGACGTCCAGGCTTTTTGTCAGGCTTTGGCTAGGATTAAGCCTGTGTTTAAAACTGTTGCTCCTCTGTGGAGCTTAAACTTGGTTCTTAAAGTTCTTCAGGGTGTTCCGTTTGAACCCCTTCATTCCATTGATATTAAGCTTTTATCTTGGAAAGTTCTGTTTTTGATGGCTATTTCCTCGGCTCGAATAGTCTCTGAGTTATCTGCCTTACATTGTGATTCTCCTTATCTGATCTTTCATTCAGACAAGGTAGTCCTGCGTACTAAACCTGGGTTTTTACCTAAGGTTGTTTCTAACAGGAATATCAATCAAGAGATTGTTGTTCCATCATTATGTCCTAATCCTTCATCAAAGAAGGAACGTCTTTTGCATAATCTAGACGTGGTCCGTGCCCTGAAGTTCTACTTACAGGCAACTAAAGATTTTCGACAAACTTCTTCTCTGTTTGTCGTTTACTCTGGACAGAGGAGAGGTCAAAAGGCTTCGGCTACCTCTCTCTCTTTTTGGCTTCGTAGCATAATACGCTTAGCCTACGAGACTGCTGGACAGCAGCCTCCTGAAAAAATTACAGCTCATTCCACTAGAGCTGTGGCTTCCACCTGGGCCTTTAAGAATGAGGCCTCTGTTGAACAGATTTGCAAGGCTGCAACTTGGTCTTCACTTCATACTTTTTCCAAATTTTACAAATTTGACACTTTTGCTTCTTCGGAGGTTGTTTTTGGGAGAAAGGTTCTACAGGCAGTGGTTCCTTCTGTTTAATGTTCCTGCCTTGTCCCTCCCATCATCCGTGTACTTTAGCTTTGGTATTGGTATCCCATAAGTAATGGATGACCCGTGGACTGAACACACTTAACAAGAGAAAACATAATTTATGCTTACCTGATAAATTTATTTCTCTTGTAGTGTGTTCAGTCCACGGCCCGCCCTGTCTTTTTGAGGCAGGTTCTAAATTTTAAATTATAACTCCAGTCACCACTGCACCCTATAGTTTCTCCTTTCTCGTCTTGTTTCGGTCGTATGACTGGATATGACATGTGAGGGGAGGAGCTATATAGCAGCTCTGCTTGGGTGATCCTCTTGCAACTTCCTGTTGGGAAGGAGAATATATCCCATAAGTAATGGATGACCCGTGGACTGAACACACTACAAGAGAAATAAATTTATCAGGTAAGCATAAATTATGTTATATCCATATGCATATTATTTGTAATGTATAATTTAGATGGCATTACTGCATATAGCTTTGTGGTTTTAAAGGGCCAGTCAACGTTGTTATAACTGTTACATAATCCTGCACTATGCACAGAATTTAGTAACATTAACCTAGCGAACTCTGTATAAAAAGGTGGCATATTAAAGTTATAATACCCCCCCCCCCCCTTTACTTACCTTCTCTTCCTCGCCATCAGCTGCTGTACCCAGCACAGGAGCTCACTACATGTAGTTTAAAGGCGCCATAAGGCATGCTGGGATTAGACAGCGTGGCCATGATGTGGGGGGTTAAAACTTTTACTGTGCCTCTCTTACTATAGCATTACATTGTGCAGAATTATGTAGCATTAAAGGGACAGTCTTATCCATCAATGTTATTGTTTAAGAAGATAGATAATCCCTTACCAATTCCCCAGTTTTGCACAGCGAACATGGTTATATTAATACACTTTTTTTACTTCTGTGATTACCTTGTATCTAAGCTTCTGCAAACTGCCCCCTTATCTCAGGGATGTTATTTAATGACTTGCATTTTAGACAATTACTGCTGTGTCCTGCACAACTCCACGGGAATGAGCACAATGTTATCTATACGGCACACATGAATTAGCAGTCTCTTGTAAAAAGCTTATAAAAATGCATGAGATAAGAGGCTGTCTTTAGTGGCTTAGAAACAGGCAGATATGTAGAGGTTTATAAAGTATATTGATATACTGTTGGTTGTGCAAAACTGGGGAATGGGTAGGTAGTAAATGAGTTATCCATCTATCTTTTTAAACAACAATAATTTTGGTGTAGACGGTCCCTTTAATAACTATTGACTGGCCCTTTAAGGAATTCTTTGCATTTTTATGGGCTGTACGGCCTGTATTTTTCAGAATGATAATTGCATTCTCCAGTTTTAATGCACAGATTATAAATATATAAAATATAACTTATTAAATAAAATATTGGACTTGTCACGCAAGCAAAACAAAATTGTCCTGTGTGAATGTTATTAGAATGAGTCATGGTAATGAAGGTGAAATAATACTGAAGGCCACAAGAGGGAGATGATGCACCTCATTCCTTATATGTCAGATATGTCAGATGTTGTTTCACAGGGTCAGCATCTTTTTATGTTCGGTGCTGAAATCATACTATAAGGTGCCAGTTGTATTTTTTAAATCAGTTTTGATAATTAACTAACAATTAAAATGTAATAAAAATTGATGATTCAATTTAAAGAACAAATCTCAGAACCCTGTTCCTGCAACTCCTCTGACAGTCTCATTCCCATGTCAAATCAGACCCTTGGTCCAGCAACCCCTCTATTAGCCCTATGTCTGCATTGTGTATTTCTTCAATTAAAGACAGTGTTGCAAAAGTTCTGCACACATTATGCATTTTTAAAATAACTGAAGCTGTAAATAGGCAGTTTTTTCATTTGTTGTGCCCTTTTTTAAAGCTCTTTGTTCTCTACTGAGGCCATTGCAGGATGAAAAGAGCTGTGTAGTGATCAAACAATCATATTGTAGAATGTAGCCACTTAGATATGTGAAGCCTGGAGTTTGCACTGTGTTGGTAGGTTGCTAGTATCCGTGATGTTCAGCCATTTATGCTCTCGGAAGAATGGGCTTACGGCATATGCATTCAGTGTTTGAAAGCTCTATACTTAGCAGGTGCTAATAGTCCCAAAACATTATTAAAGTGATAGGAAAGTTAAACTTGCATGATTCAGATGAAGCACACCATTTTAAGACACTTTTAAATTCAGTTCAGTTTTCAAATGTGCTTTATTCTCTTAGTATCCTTTGTTGAAAATGAATACACACATATCCTACTCTATTGAGAGCTAGTTGGTGATTGGTACCTGCACACATTTGTTTCTTGTGATTGGTTGACTAGATGTGTACATCTAGCTGCCAGTAGTGTAATGCTGTTCCTTCAGCAAAGGATAACAAAGGAATGAAGCACATTTGATGATAGAAGCAAATAAGAACGTTGTTTAAAATTGTATGTTCTATCCAAATCATGAAATACAATTTTGGGGTTTCCTGTCCTTTTTAAGCTAAATGTAAGTCAGTAGATTCAACCGTGAGGCAATTCAGTTATGATGGTTAGGCTTTATGTATGCTGAGGTGTATGTGGGGTTTGCTTATTAATTATCTGGTTTGAATGTGTGACTGGGCAGCGAGTAGATTGTAAACAGTAGACAGATAAGCTGCACACGTTCTTGTAATCTTAGCAAAGCTGTTTCATTGTGCTTATCCCAGGCTTTTCATTTTGTATTGTTTTGAGTGTAAGTAATAAGCTGTAACTTTAATATAAAATATTTCCTATTTTATTACACATACGGTACACATTTTGTATACACAATGCTATATTTAGCACATTAAAACTAGTATCCTTTGCTTCCTTAAATATGTCACTACAATAAACCCTGTATTTTACTGAACATATTAAAGGGACACTGAAGCCTTCGTTCTATTGCTATCTTTATTTGAAAAAGGCATCTAAGCTAAGGAGCCAGACCATTTTTGGTTCAGTACACTGGAACACACTTGTTTATTGGTGGATGAATGTATCCACCAATCGGCAAGAACAGCCCAGGTTGTTTACCAAAAATGGGCTGGCATCTAAACTGTCTTGATTTTCAAATAAAGATACCAAGAGAACGAAGAAAAATTGATTATAGGCGTAAATTAGAAAGTTGCTTAAAATTGCGTGCTCTATCTGAATCAGATTTTTTTTTTGGGGTTCAGTCTTATTCCTATATTATGCCACACATTTTAGCATCTGGTGATATGTGTGTGTGTGTGTGTGTATATATATATATATTATATATATATATATATATATATATATCTATATATATCTATATATATATATATATATCTATATATATATATATCTATCTATCTATATATACATACACACACACAAACACACACGTGTTTGTGAATGAAAACCAGTGTCCTTTTGTATGTAAAATATCCTATGACCATTAGAATTCTAGAAATGTCTGTGCTTAACAATCAAGGGGCTGAATTTTTGTTTGTATTTGGTAACATATATCGGGATGTTTTTAAGGCAAAGATCCATACAATCCTGAATGTCCTCTGTCTTTTTCTGCAGGAATAATTGGTGGCAATGTCCCTAGACCAACCATGCAGTCTGGAGATTGGGCTTCACAGGCATCCTCAATAAGAGCCTCTGGCCCCAGTACGGGAGGTCCTATGAGCAGACCAATTCAAGGCATGATTCGTAGCCCAACATCGAGCACTCCGATGAGACCCAATACCCAGAGTTGCCCGAGACAAATGATTCAGTCTCCAGTTATGAATATAGGTAAGAATAATCCAACTGAGCTCATTGTAATGTGTTTATATTTCTGCCGTTAGTATGCTAAACTAGTTGAGTAATTTTTAACAAATTCTAAAAACAATTGCTTTGCATTTGTGACACTACATGAATCAGGAGATGTTTCTTAACCATCCACTTGAAGATTGATCTCAAACAAAACTCATTCAAGAGTAAACCCCACCTTCTATTTGGTGTTTTAAGTTTGTTTGATAGGTTGCTCTCTTGAGTTCTGCTCTCTCCCCCCCCCCCCCCCCCCCCACACACACACACACACTATGTGAAAGACCTTGAAATTAAATGTTTAAAGGATTCCCTGGAATCTTAATGCCTGGCCTCAAATTCTTCATAATTGGTAGCAAATTACAGAAGCCTGTCCTTTACGCAAGTCTGATCAGACCATAAATTAACTTTATCAGGCTTATGGTAAATAGGAAGGTAGAATGCTTACCTGTTCATGGGGGTATGTCTGATATCTCTGCGGAGGGATGTTAAAAGAAAAAAACTCAAGAAACCAGAAGTCAGAATGTATTTCTAACCTAACTTGTATTAAAATGAGTTTCAGAGTATTTGGAGATCCTTCCAATTTCCACTTAAAGGGGCACTAAACCCACATTTTTTTCTTTCATGATTCAGATAGTGCAGGAAATTTTAAGCAACTTTCTAATTTACTCCTATTATATTTTTTTATTTATTCTCTTGCTATTTTTTTTTTTTTTTTTTAATGCAGGCATCTAAGCTGAGAAGCCAGTCCATTTAGATTAAGCACCCTGGATAGAGCTTGCCAATTGGTGTCTAAATGTATCCACCAATCAGCAGGTGCTACCCAGGTGCTGAACCAAATATGGTCCGGCTCCTAAGCTTACATTGTTGCTTCTTCAAATAAAGATAGCAAGATAACGAAGAAAAATTGATAATAGAAGTAAATTAGAAAGTTGCTTAAAATTGCATGCTCTATCGGGAAAAAAGTTTGTACCCTGGGAGTAAGGAGGGACTAAGCAAGGAAATATTTCCAGCTTCAGTTCTAAGCCTAGTTGAGTGCATCTGTTTTTTTTTTTGTGTCCATCTGAATCATGAAAGAAAAAATTTGGGTTTAGTATTCCTTTAAAGATGATTGATTATTAAAGGGACACTGAACCCACATTTTTTTCTTTCGTGATTCAGATAGAGCATGCAATTTTAAGCAACTTTCTAATTTACTCCTATTATCAAAATTTCTTCATTCTCTTGGTATGTTTATTTGAAAAGCAAGAATGTAAGTTTAGATGCCGGCCCATTTTTGGTGAACAATCTGGGTTGTCCTTGCTGATTGGACAGCACCAATAAACAAGTGCTGTCCATGGTGCTGAACCAACATTTTGCTTGCTACTTAGCATAGATGTAGTCTTTTTCAATTAAAGATAGCAAGAGAGAAGAAAAATTGATAATAGAAGTAAATTAGAAAGTTGCTTAAAATTACATGCTCTATCTAAATCATGAAAGAAAAAATTTGGGTTCAGTGTCCCTTTAATGGACCCAAAGTAAGATCACAGGCCCCTCTTTCATTGTATATTACCTGTATGCAAAGTGATCTACAACGGATGGCAACTTAACCAACCATTCAAAGCAAAGATTTGTTTCTCCCCAGCGTAATAAACATTCCACTTGAGGAGATTTCTTTTAGTGCCAGCATACTGCACACTTTCAGTCTTGCCCCGTGCTCTTCATGAAAACCAAAGAATACCTTCTAGTCCCAAACACTTAAAGATCAACTTCATAGAGGTCTCACTCTTCTTTCCTTCCCCTGGATGCACTTCCAGTAGAAGACCGCCTATCCCTCATTTAGGGCATAAGGTTTAGGCTTTGTGTCTGGCAGGTGGTTTAAGATATTGTTTTCTTTAAGTAATAATGCATTTTACTTTCCCCCTCCCGATCATGAATGTTTTTCTAAAAATGTCCTTCAGATCTTAAAGTGAAGGTCAATTTTGACGAACGAGTGCCCGGTTTTTAATAATTTTATTAAAATTAACAAGGGCACTTTAATTCATCAAAATTGACATTTCAAGCGTTTTCTTAAAAAAACTTACCTTTTAATATTGAAAGCTGCTCCATCGATTCCCCCGGCCGTCGGAAGCCTCTGCTTACGTCAGAAATTACAAACCCGGCTTCCTCCAATCACGGAGTTCCCCCCAGGGGATCATGGCCTGAGTGAACGTCATGATTGGATGAAGCCGGATTCGTCATTTTGGACCCGCGAAGAGGACTTGCGACGGGCAGAGGAAGCGCTGCAGCAACTCTCAGGATTAAAAGATAAGTTTTTGAAGAAAACGCTTGAAATGTCAATTTAATAGGATTGTTAAAAACCGGGCACTAATTCGTCAAAATTGACCTTTACTTTTATCTGGTTTTACTGAACTCTGATTCTTCTTCACATGGAAATTTTAGTCATCCCCTTGCACGATTAAGGATGAGCAAGGTGGGGGAAACAATAGTTTTGCTTTTTTATAACATTTCTCTGATTTTCAGACTCCTAACCAAGCCCCAAAATTTTAGGAGAATACCGACGTACACCTACTCCAGCTTGCTTCTGTTTGTGTAAAGGGTCTTTTCATATGCAGGGGGAGTGTCTCATATTTCCCACTTGCAGTGGGTGTTCCAGTAACCTTTTAAACAGAGCTAAACTGGAAGCTTCTAAGTTTTTAAACGGTTTTATACTGGATTTTTATATCTGTATCAGTATCTGTGCATATTAATCTTTATAGTAGTGTCTATTACATGCGGTTATATGAAAATTGGTGTATACTGTCCCTTTTAAGATAGGGATTTAAAGGCAAAATCTTTTTTTTGTACACATTAAAGATGTGCTTTAAATTAAGTCATTTGAGGATTAAAGGGACACTACAAATTGTGTTCCCAACATTTTACCTGCTGGAGTGTATTATAGAACTGTATCATCAACAGATGCATAATAAAAAGACAAGGCAATAGTTCTTACTCTGAATCTTTAATAAGCAGTAGGTTTTTTTTCCTGAAAAATTTAAAAATGTTTGCAGCCCCCTGTATCATGTGACAGCCAACAACCAATCACGGACTCATATACATATACACTTTTAACTCTTGCAGATGTTGAGTAGTTGCTGGTATCTTAAGAAAGTGTGCATATAAAATCTGTGCCCAATTTGATAATGGAAGTAAATTGAAAGTCTCTTAAAATTGAATGTTCTATCTGAATTATGAAATTGTAAAAAAAATTTCTTTCATGTAATTGGCAAGAGTCCATGAGCTAGTAACGTATGGGATATACATTCCTACCAGGAGGGGCAAAGTTTCCCAAACCTCAAAATGCCTATAAATACACCCCCCACCACACCCACAATTCAGTTTTTACAAACTTTGCCTCCTATGGAGGTGGTGAAGTAACTTTGTGCTAGATTTCTACGTTGATATGCGCTTCGCAGCATGCTGAAGCCCGGTTTTCCTCTCAGAGTGCAGTGAATGACAGAGGGATGTGAAGGGAGTAGTATTGCCTATTGAATGATATGGTCATCCTATCGGGGATCTATTTCATAGGTTCTCTGTTATCAGTCGTAGAGATTCTAATCCTACCTCCCTTTTCAGATCGACGATATACTCTTATATACCATTACCTCTGCTGATTTTTGTTTCAGTACTGGTTTGGCTATCTACTATATGTAGATGAGTGTCTTTTGGTAAGTAAGTCTTATTTTATTTATGACACTCTCAGCTATGGTTTGGCACTTTATATGTAAAGTTCTAAATATATGTTTTATACTTATATTTGCCATGATTCAGGTTAATCAGTATATTTCCTTCTTTCAGACTGTCAGTTTCATTTTTGGGAAATGCATAAAAATAAAAAAAATTCTTACCTGGAAATTTTTCATTTGACTTTATTTCTAAATTGCAGGCTGTTAGGCTCGCGGGTGCAAAAAATGCTAGAATTTATTGAGTCATTTTTGGCGCGAGACTTTTTTGGCGCTAGAATTAGGTTTGTTTGACGTCTATGATGTCATTTCCAGCGTCGTAGTTGACGCCAAGAGTTTTCACGTAGTTGCGTCATCTATGACGCTCATGTTTGTTGCAGACGGTTTTTGGCGGCAAAAAATTGTCAATTGTGGGCGTCGTACTTGGTGCCAGTTTTTTTGACATTATTTAAGTCTTTTTGCTTCTGGTTACCAGAGGCTTATTCTGTTTGCATTTTTTCCCATTCCTGAAACTGTCATTTAAGGAATTTGATAATTGTGCTTTATACGTTGCTTTTTCTATTACATATTGCAAGATGTCTCAAGCTGACCCTGTATCAGAATCTACTTCTGGAAATCTGCTGCCTGATGTCGTTCTACCAAAGCTAAGTGCATTTGTTGTAAACTTATGGTAACTGTTCCTCCGGCTGTAATTTGTGTTAGTTGTCATGATAAACTTTCAAAAGCAGACAATATTTCCATTAATAATAATCCATTACCTGTTGTTGTTCCTTCAACATCTAATGTTCAGGATATTCCTGTTAATGTAAGAGAACTTGTTTCTAATTCTTTTCAGAAGGCCTTGTCTGTTATACCACCTTCTAATTAACGTAGAAAGTCTTTTAAAACTTCTCATAAATCAGATGAATTTTTAAATGACCGCCAACATTCTGATTTATCCATCTCTGATGAGGATCTATCTGGTTCAGAAGATTCTGCCTCAGATATTGACACTGACAAATCTTCATATTTATTTAAGATGGAGTTTATTCGTTCTTTACTAAGAGGTGTTCATTGCATTAGATATGGAGGAGTCTAGTCCTCTTGATACTAAAACCAGTAAACGTTTAAATTCGTTTTTTAAACCTCGTAGTTATTCCAGAGGTTTTTCCAGTTCTTGATGCTATTTCAGATGTAATTTCTAGGGAATGGAATAGTTTGGGTACTTCATTTACTGCTTCTTTAAGGTTTAAGAAATTGTACCCTTTGCCGGCTGATAGATTGGAGTTTTGGGAAAAAATCCCCAAAGTTGATGGGGCTATCTCTATCTACTCTTGCTAAACGTACTACTATTCCTACGGCAGATAGTACTTCTTTTAAAGATCCTTTAGATAGGAAGCTTGAATCTTTTCTAAGGAAGGCTTATTTATGTTCAGGTAAACTTAGGCCTGCTATTTCTTTGGCTGATGTTGCTGCAGCTTCTACTTTTTGGTTGGAGGCTTTAGCACAACAAGTACCAGATCATAATGTGTATAGCATTGTTAAACTTCTTCAACATGCTAATAGTTTCATTTGTGATGCAATTTTTGATATCATTAGAATTGATGTCAGGTATATGTCTTTAGCTATTTTAGCTAGAAAAGCTTTATGGCTTAAATCTTGGAATGCAGATATGACTTCTAAGTCAACGTTGCTATCTTTCTTTCCAAGGTAATAAATTATTTGGTTCTTAGTTGTATTCTATTATTTCAACTGTCACTGGGGGGAAGGGAGCTTTTTTGCCTCAGGATAAAAAATCTAGGGGTAAATTTAGGGCTGCTAACCGTTTTCGTTCCTTTCGCCAGAATAAGGAACAGAAGCCTGACCCTTCCCCTAAAGGAACAGTTTCCAATTGGAAGCCTTCTCCAGTCTGGAATAAATCCAAGCCTTTTAGAAAATCAAAACCAGCCCCCAAGTCCGCATGAAGGTGCGGCCCTCATTCCAGCACAGCTGGTAGGGGGCAGATTACGATTTTTCAAAGATGTTTGGATCAGTTCAATTCAAAATCATTGGATTCAGAACATCGTTTCTCAAGGGTACAGAATAGGTTTCAAGGTAAGACCGCCTGTGAGAAGGTTCTTTCTCTCACGCATTCCAGTAACCCCAGTAAAGCCTCAGGCTTTCCTGAAATGTGTTTCAGACCTGGAGTCATCTGGGGTAATTGTGCCAGTTCCATATCTGGAACGGGTTCTGGGGTTTTATTCAAATCTGTTCATTGTACCAAAGAAAGAGAATTCTTTCAGACCAGTTCTGGATCTAAAAATTTTGAATCGTTATGTAAGAATACCAACATTCAAAATGGTGACTATAAGGACTATTCTGCCTTTTGTTCTGCAAGGGCATTATATGTCCACAATAGATTTACAGGATGCTTATCTTCATATTCCAATTCATCCAGATCACTATCAGTTCCTGAGATTCTCTTTTCTAGACAAGCATTACCAGTTTGTTGCTCTTCCTTTTGGCCTAGCAACAGCTCCAAGGATCTTCTCAAAGGTTCTCGGTGCCCTTCTCTCTGTAATCAGAGAGCGAGCGGGGTATTGCGGTGTTTCCTTATTTGATATCTCAGTCTTTACATTCTGCAGAATCTCACACAAATCAACTTGTGTTGTTTCTTCAAGAACATGGTTGGAGGATCAATTTACCAAAAGGTTCATTGATTCCTCAGACAAGGGTAACCTTTTTGGGATTCCAAATAGATTCAGTATCCATGACTTTGTCTTTAACAGACAAAAGACATCTGAAATTGGTTTCAGCTTGTCGGAACCTTCAGTCTCAGTCATTCCCTTCAGTAGCTATGTGCGTGGAAGTTTTAGGTCTCATGACTGCAGCATCGGACGCGATCCCCTTTGCTCGTTTTCACAAGACCTCTTCAGCTTTGTATGCTGAACCTTTGGTGCAGGGATTATACAAAGATATCACAGTTGATATCCTTAAATCTCAATACTCGACTTTCTCTGACTTGATGGTTAAATCACCACTGTTTAGTTCAAGGGGCCTCTTTTCTTCGTCCAACCTAGACTGTGGTTTTAACAGATGCAAGTGTTTCAGGTTGGGGAGCTGTCTGGGGATCTCTGACAACGCAGGGGGTTTGGAAATCTCAAGAGGCGAGATTACCAATCAATATTTTGGAACTCCGTGCGATTTTCAGAGCTCTTTAGTTCTGGCCTCTTCTGAAGAGAGAATCGTTTATTTGTTTTCAGACAGACAATGTCACAACTGTGGCGTATGTCAATCATCAAGGTGGGACTCACAGTCCTCAGGCTATGAAAGAAGTATCTCGGATACTTGCATGGGCGGAATCCAGCTCCTGTCTAATCTCTGCGGTTCATATCCCAGGTATAGACAATTGGGAAGCGGATTATCTCAGTCGCCAGACTTAACATCTGGGAGAATGGTCTCTTCACCCAGATGTGTTTCTTCAGATTGTTCAGATATGGGGGCTTCCAGAAATAGATCTTATGGCTTCTCATCTAAACAGGAAACTTCCCAGGTATCTGTCCAGATCCAGGGATCCTCAGGCGGAAGCAGTGGATGCGTTGTCACTTCCTTGGAATTATCAACCTGCTTATATCTTTCCGCCTCTAGTTCTTCTTCCAAGAGTGATTTCCAAAATCATGATGGATCGTTCGTTTGTACTGCTGGTGGCTCCAGCATGGCCACGCAGGTTTTGGTATGCGGATCTTGTTAGGATGTGCAGTTGCCAACCTTGACCACTTCCGTTAAGGTCAGACCTTGTATCTCAAGGTCCGTTTTTCCATCAGGATCTCAAATCATTAAATTTGAAGGTATGGAGATTGAACGCTTAGTCATAGAGGTTTCTCTGACTCAGTGATCAATACTATGTTGCAGGCTCGTAAATCTGTGTCTAGAAAGATTTATTACCGAGTTTGGAAGACTTACATTTCATGGTGTTCTTCTCATAAATTCTCTTGGCATTCTTTTAGAATTCCTAGAATTTTACAGTTTCTTCGGGATGGTTTGGACAAGGGTTTGTCCGCAAGTTCTTTGAAAGGACAAATCTATGCTCGCTCTTTTCTGTTTCACAGAAAAATTACTAATCTTCCTGACATTCGTTGTTTTGTTCAGGCTTTGGTTCGTATCAAGCCTGTCATTAAGTCAATCTCTCCTCCTTGGAGTCTTAATTTCGTTTTGAGAGCTTTACAGGCTCCTCCAATTGAGCCTATGCATTTTCTGGACATTAAATTACTTTCTTGGAAAGTATTGTTTCTTTTGGCTATCTCTTCTGCTAGAAGAGTTTCTGAATTATCTGCTCTTTCTTGTGAGTCTCCTTTTCTGATTTTGCATCGGGATAAGGCAGTTTTGCGGACTTCATTTAAATTTTTACCTAAGGTTGTGAATTCCAACAATATTAGTAGAGAAATTGTTGTCCCTTCGTTGTGTCCTTATCCTAAGAATTCTTTGGAAAGATCTTTGCATTCTTTGGATGTGGTAAGAGCTTTGAAATATTATGTTGAAGCTACTAAAGATTTCAGAAAGACTTCTAGTCTATTTATCTTTCTTTCATGTAATTAACAAGAGTCCATGAGCTAGTGACGTATGGGATATACATTCCTACCAGGAGGGGCAAAGTTTCCCAAACCTTAAAATGCCTATAAATACACCCCTCACCACACCCACAAATCAGTTTTACAAACTTTGCCTCCAAGGGAGGTGGTGAAGTAAGTTTGTGCTAGATTCTACGTTGATATGCGCTCCGCAGCAAGTTGGAGCCCGGTTTTCCTCTCAGCGTGCAGTGAATGTCAGAGGGATGTGAGGAGAGTATTGCCTATTGAATGCAGTGATCTCCTTCTACGGGGTCTATTTCATAAGGTTCTCTGTTATCGGTCGTAGAGATTCATCTCTTACCTCCCTTTTCAGATCGACGATATACTCTTATATTTACCATTTCCTCTACTGATTCTCGTTTCAGTACTGGTTTGGCTTTCTACAAACATGTAGATGAGTGTCCTGGGGTAAGTAAGTCTTATTTTCTGTGACACTCTAAGCTATGGTTGGGCACTTTATTTATAAAGTTCTAAATATATGTATTCAAACATTTATTTGCCTTGACTCAGAATGTTCAACTTTCCTTATTTCCAGACAGTCAGTTTCATATTTGGGATTATGCTTTAATTATCATATTTTTTCTTACCTCAAAAATTTGACTTTTTCCCTGTGGGCTGTTAGGCTCGCGGGGGCTGAAAATGCTTCATTTTATTGCGTCATTTTTGGCGCGGACTTTTTTGGCGCAAAAATTCATTCCGTTTCCGGCGTCATACGTGTCGCCGGAAGTTGCGTCATTTTTTGACGTTATTTTGCGCCAAAAATGTCGGCGTTCCGGATGTTGCGTCATTTTTGGCGCAAAAAGCATTTAGGCGCCAAATAATGTGGGCGTCTTTTTTGGCGCCAAAAAATATGGGCGTCGCTTTTGTCTCCACATTATTTCAGTCTCATTTTTCATTTGCTTCTGGTTGCTAGAAGCTTGATGTTTGGCATTTTTTTCCCATTCCTGAAACTGTCTTATAAGGAATTTGATCTATTTTGCTTTATATGTTGTTTTTTCTCTTACATATTGCAAGATGTCTCACGTTGCATCTGAGCCAGAAGATACTACAGGAAAACCTCTGCCTGCTGGATCTACCAAAGCTAAGTGTATCTGCTGTAAACTTTTGGTAGCTATTCCTCCAGCTGTTGTTTGTATTAAATGTCATGACAAACTTGTTAATGCAGATAATATTTCCTTTAGTGATGTACCATTGCCTGTTGCAGTTCCCTCAACATCTAAGGTGCAGAATGTTCCTGATAACATAAGAGATTTTGTTTCTGAATCCATAAAGAAGGCTTTGTCTGTTATTTCTCCTTCTAGTAAACGTAAAAAGTCTTTTAAATCTTCTCTTTCTACAGATGAATTTTTAAATGAACACCATCATTCTGATTCTTTGGTCTCTTCTGGTTCAGAGGATTCTGTCTCAGAGATTGATGCTGATAAATCTTCATATTTATTTAAGATGGAATTTATTCGCTCTTTACTTAAAGAAGTACTAATTGCTTTAGAAATAGAGGATTCTAGTCCTCTTGATACTAATTCTATACGTTTAGATAAGGTTTTTAAAGCTCCTGCGGTTATTCCAGAAGTCTTTCCTGTTCCTAATGCTATTTCTGCAGTAATTGCTAAGGAATGGGATAGATTGGGTAATTCATTTACTCCTTCTAAACGTTTTAAGCAATTATATCCTGTTCCGCCTGACAGGTTAGAATTTTGGGACAAAATCCCTAAAGTTGATGGGGCTATTTCTACCCTTGCTAAACGTACTACCATTCCTACATCAGATGGTACCTCGTTTAAGGATCCTTTAGATAGAAAAATTGAATCTTTTCTAAGAAAAGCTTATCTATGTTCAGGTAATCTTCTTAGACCTGCTATATCATTGGCTGATGTTGCTGCAGCTTCAACTTTTTGGTTGGAAACTCTAGCGCAACAAGTAACAAATCGTGATTCTCATGATATTATTATTCTTCTCCAGCATGCTAATAATTTCATCTGTGATGCCATTTTTGATATTATTAGAGTTGATGTTAGATTTATGTCTCTGGCTATCTTAGCCAGAAGAGCTTTATGGCTTAAGACTTGGAATGCTGATATGGCTTCTAAATCAACTCTACTTTCCATTTCTTTCCAGGGAAACAAATTATTTGGTTCTCAGTTGGATTCTATTATTTCAACTGTTACTGGTGGGAAAGGAACTTTTTTACCACAGGATAAAAAGTCTAAAGGTAAAAACAGGGCTAACAATCGTTTTCGATCCTTTCGTTTCAACAAAGAACAAAAGCCTGATCCTTCGTCCTCAGGAGCAGTTTCAGTTTGGAAACCATCTCCAGTCTGGAATAAATCCAAGCCTGCTAGAAAGGCAAAGCCTGCTTCTAAGTTCACATGAAGGTACGGCCCTCATTCCAGTTCCGCTGGTAGGGGGCAGGTTACGTTTTTTCAAAGAAATTTGGATCAATTCTGTTCACAATCTTTGGATTCAGAACATTGTTTCAGAAGGGTACAGAATTGGTTTCAAGATGAGACCTCCTGCAAAGAGATTTTTTCTTTCCCATGTCCCAGTAAATCCAGTGAAAGCTCAAGCATTTCTGAATTGTGTTTCAGATCTAGAGTTGGCTGGAGTAATTATGCCAGTTCCAGTTCCGGAACAGGGGATGGGGTTTTATTCAAATCTCTTCATTGTACCAAAGAAGGAGAATTCCTTCAGACCAGTTCTGGATCTAAAATTATTGAATCGCTATGTAAGGATACCAACGTTCAAGATGGTAACTGTAAGGACTATATTGCCTTTTGTTCAGCAAGGGAATTATATGTCCACAATAGATTTACAGGATGCATATCTGCATATTCCGATTCATCCAGATCATTATCAGTTCCTGAGATTCTCTTTTCTAGACAAGCATTACCAATTTGTGGCTCTACCGTTTGGCCTTGCTACAGCTCCAAGAATTTTCACAAAGATTCTCGGTGCCCTTCTGTCTGTAATCAGAGAACAGGGTATTGTGGTATTTCCTTATTTGGACGATATCTTGGTACTTGCTCCGTCTTTACATTTAGCAGAGTCTCATACGAATCGACTTGTGTTGTTTCTTCAAGATCATGGTTGGAGGATCAATTTACTAAAAAGTTCTTTGATTCCTCAAACAAGGGTAACCTTTCTGGGTTTCCAGATAGATTCAGTGTCCATGACTCTGTCTTTAACAGACAAGAGACGTCTAAAATTGATTACAGCTTGTCGAAACCTTCAGTCACAATCATTCCCTTCGGTAGCCTTATGCATGGAAATTCTAGGTCTTATGACTGCTGCATCGGACGCGATCCCCTTTGCTCGTTTTCACATGCGACCTCTTCAGCTCTGTATGCTGAACCAATGGTGCAGGGATTACACGAAGATATCTCAATTAATATCTTTAAAACCGATTGTTCGACACTCTCTAACGTGGTGGACAGATCACCATCGTTTAATTCAGGGGGCTTCTTTTGTTCTTCCGACCTGGACTGTAATTTCAACAGATGCAAGTCTCACAGGTTGGGGAGCTGTGTGGGGATCTCTGACGGCACAAGGAGTTTGGGAATCTCAGGAGGTGAGATTACCGATCAATATTTTGGAACTCCGTGCAATTTTCAGAGCTCTTCAGTTTTGGCCTCTTCTGAAGAGAGAATCGTTCATTTGTTTTCAGACAGACAATGTCACAACTGTGGCATACATCAATCATCAAGGAGGGACTCACAGTCCTCTGGCTATGAAAGAAGTATCTCGAATTTTGGTTTGGGCGGAATCCAGCTCCTGTCTAATCTCTGCGGTTCATATCCCAGGTGTAGACAATTGGGAAGCGGATTATCTCAGTCGCCAAACGTTGCATCCGGGCGAATGGTCTCTTCACCCAGAGGTATTTCTTCAGATTGTTCAATTGTGGGGGCTCCCAGAGATAGATCTGATGGCCTCTCATCTAAACAAGAAACTTCCCAGGTATCTGTCCAGATCCCGGGATCCTCAGGCGGAGGCAGTGGATGCATTATCACTTCCTTGGAAGTATCATCCTGCCTATATCTTTCCGCCTCTAGTTCTTCTTCCAAGAGTAATCTCCAAGATTCTGAGGGAATGCTCGTTTGTTCTGCTAATAGCTCCGGTATGGCCTCACAGGTTTTGGTATGCGGATCTTGTCCGGATGGCATCTTGCCAGCCATGGACTCTTCCGTTAAGACCAGACCTTCTGTCACAAGGTCCTTTTTTCCATCCGGATCTGAAATCCTTAAATTTAAAGGTATGGAGATTGAACGCTTGATTCTTGGTCATAGAGGTTTCTCTGACTCCGTGATTAATACTATGTTACAGGCTCGTAAATCTGTATCTCGAGAGATATATTATAGAGTCTGGAAGACTTATATTTCTTGGTGTCTTTCTCATCATTTTTCTTGGCATTCTTTTAGAATACCGAGAATTTTACAATTTCTTCAGGATGGTTTGGATAAGGGTTTGTCCGCAAGTTCTTTGAAAGGACAAATCTCTGCTCTTTCTGTTCTTTTTCACAGAAAGATTGCTATTCTTCCTGATATTCATTGTTTTGTACAAGCTTTGGTTCGTATAAAACCTGTCATTAAGTCAATTTCTCCTCCTTGGAGTTTGAATTTGGTTCTGGGAGCTCTTCAAGCTCCTCCGTTTGAACCTATGCATTCATTGGACATTAAATTACTTTCTTGGAAAGTTTTGTTCCTTTTGGCTATCTCTTCTGCTAGAAGAGTTTCTGAATTATCTGCTCTTTCATGTGAGTCTCCTTTTCTGATTTTTCATCAGGATAAGGCAGTGTTGCGAACTTCTTTTGAATTTTTACCTAAAGTTGTGAATTCCAACAACATTAGTAGAGAAATTGTGGTTCCTTCATTATGTCCTAATCCTAAGAATTCTAAGGAGAAATCATTGCATTCTTTGGATGTTGTTAGAGCTTTGAAATATTATGTTGAAGCTACGAATTCTTTCCGTAAGACTTCTAGTCTATTTGTTATCTTTTCCGGTTCTAGGAAAGGCCAGAAAGCTTCTGCCATTTCTTTGGCATCTTGGTTGAAATCTTTAATTCATCTTGCCTATGTTGAGTCGGGTAAAACTCCGCCTCAAAGAATTACAGCTCATTCTACTAGGTCAGTATCTACTTCCTGGGCGTTTAGGAATGAAGCTTCGGTTGACCAGATCTGCAAAGCAGCAACTTGGTCTTCTTTGCATACTTTTACTAAATTCTACCATTTTGATGTATTTTCTTCTTCTGAAGCAGTTTTTGGTAGAAAAGTTCTTCAGGCAGCGGTTTCAGTTTGAATCTTCTGCTTATGTTTTTTGTTAAACTTTATTTTGGGTGTGGATTATTTTCAGCAGGAATTGGCTGTCTTTATTTTATCCCTCCCTCTCTAGTGACTCTTGTGTGGAAAGATCCACATCTTGGGTAGTCATTATCCCATACGTCACTAGCTCATGGACTCTTGTTAATTACATGAAAGAAAACATAATTTATGTAAGAACTTACCTGATAAATTCATTTCTTTCATATTAACAAGAGTCCATGAGGCCCACCCTTTTTTGTGGTGGTTATGATTTTTTTGTATAAAGCACAATTATTCCAATTCCTTATTTTATATGCTTCGCACTTTTTCTTATCACCCCACTTCTTGGCTATTCGTTAAACTGATTTGTGGGTGTGGTGAGGGGTGTATTTATAGGCATTTTAAGGTTTGGGAAACTTTGCCCCTCCTGGTAGGAATGTATATCCCATACGTCACTAGCTCATGGACTCTTGTTAATATGAAAGAAATGAATTTATCAGGTAAGTTCTTACATAAATTATGTTTTTCTGGTCCTAAGAAAGGTCAGAAAGCTTCTGCTATTTATTTGGCTTCTTGGTTAAAACTTTTGATTCATCATGCTTATGTGGAGTCGGATAAATCCCGCTTCAGAGGATTACGGCTCATTCTACTGGGTCAGTTTCTACTTCCTGGGCTTTTAAGAATGAAGCTTGTGTTGATCAGATTTGCAAAGCAGCAACTTGGTCTTCTTTGCATACTTTTACTAAATTCTACCATTTTGATGTTTTCTCTTCTTCAGAAACAGTTTTTGGTAGAAAAGTTCTTTGGGCAGCTGTTTCAGTTTGATTCTTCTGCTTACAATTTCAGTTTTTTTTTCATTATAAGATTAAAACTTTTTGATTTGGGTTGTGGATTCTTTTTTCAGCGGAATTGGCTGTCTTTATTTTTATCCCTCCCTCTCTAGTGACTCTTGCGTGGAGTTCCACATCTTGGGTATTTGCTATCCCATACGTCACTAGCTCATGGACTCTTGCCAATTACATGAAAGAAAACATAATTTATGTAAGAACTTACCTGATAAATTCATTTCTTTCATATTGGCAAGAGTCCATGAGGCCCACCCTTTTTTGCGGTGGTGGTGATTTTTTTGTATAAAGCACAATTATTCCAATTCCTTGTTGATGCTTTCGCTCCTTTCTTATCACCCCACTTCTTGGCTATTCGTTAAACTGAATTGTGGGTGTGGTGGGGGGTGTATTTATAGGCATTTTGAGGTTTGGGAAACTTTGCCCCTCCTGGTAGGAATGTATATCCCATACGTCACTAGCTCATGGACTCTTGCCAATATGAAAGAAATGAATTTATCAGGTAAGTCCTTACATAAATTATGTTTTTTTTAATTAAAAAACAAGCTAAGTTAAGCTTTAAAATGTGTTTGAGCAAGGAATACTTCTGTATATATTTTGGGTGACTGAACGATAAATGTGAATTTTATTAGCTGAGCAAATTTTGTTAACCAGTTCTTTTTTTATAATGTGGTACCTGCATGTCTTAACCTTTCAACTGATTAACCATTTCCACCCCTGTGCTGAGCGCTTTTGCGGTTTTTATATGATGCTCATATATATTTAGGATCTACTGTAGGTAATTTCTCAGTGAGAAACGTGTGGTACACACACAATCAAAAATATGTATATATAATTATAAGCTGGGTGGACAATGACAAGAGGCTAATGCATGTAGCCACCAATCAACAGCTAGTTCACAATAGTGCATTGCTGCTCCTGAGCCCTACTGTAGGTATATATTTCAACAAACAATACCAATAGAACAAAGTAAATCCAATAACTGAAGTAAATAGAAAAGACACTTAAATTTGCATGCTCTATCTCAAGCATACATTTTTAGTTTTGACTTTCATGACCCTTTAAACTTTAGTTAGACCACTGCGTTTAGCTCTGTCATTCATGTTTTTAGGTCCTTCAGAAATCGAAATGAATATTGGTGGACCACAATACACACAACAGCAAGCTCCTCCAAATCAAACGGCTCCCTGGCCTGAGAGTATTCTGCCTATTGATCAAACTTCCTTTGGCAATCAAAACAGGTAAGTAAAAAAACAAGATGGGCATTTAAAAATGTTATTTACATTCATATTTCTCAGTCTCAGACTTCAGAATACAGATGTTCCCAGAATAAAATTTGATACTTTGCGGTTAAAATAACTTAATCAAATCAGTCCCTTTTTAATGCCAAATATATACCTATTTATTTAGAGAGAGTCAGAACTGGACTTCACATTAACACCTTTCATGGATAGGTCGTATACACGCCACTAAAATGACTATCTTGCCGAAAATCCTTTATTACTTCCAAATCATCCTGGGACTAGTCCCTTCCAGATATATTAGAAATCTACAGGGCTTACTAGACAAATTCATTTGGAAAGACAAAAAGCAAAGGCTTAAATAGCCAAGTTAGGTTTAATTCTAGGGATAGGGAAGGCCTAAATACACCAAATTTGTTACTTTATTATGCAGTGCACTTGGGGAGAATTGTCTATTGGTATTATGGTACTACAGCAAGCAATGGAGAATGATCGTATGCAAACTAACAGATTGGGGGTAACAGTACTGGTTATATCAAGGGCATAGAAACCTTATTTGCTCGAAAAATTTCTTGATCAAAGAGACCCTTTCAATTTGGCATAAAATAATCAAGTCAAAAGCACAAATCTCCACTATCCTATCCCCCTTAAAGGGATAGAAAGGTAAAAAATGAAATGTGCATGTCTGCATTTCAATGTGAAATATAAACATTTTTGCAAAACACTTTTTTTAGCAAAAATGCTTCTAGTAAAAGTTATTACTACTTTTCTGCAGCGTAGGTATATATCCATTGAGGGCCTGTGCACCAGTATACAAACACTATGCCTGCTTGTGAAGATGTCATATAAGCCACTGCTGACTTTTAGAAGGTGTAGTGTTTGAATACTGGTGCATGTGCCCTCACAGGATATATGCATATCCATCTGAAAGACAGTAATAACTTTTATTAGAAGCATTTTCTATTTCAAATTGAAATGCACCTATGCACATTTCATTTTTGACCTTTTTAACCCTGTAATGCCTTTACCATTGTTAACGTCAGCCATGGTACCCCAACAATCCTCCTTATGTAACTAAATTGGAAGTAGATCTGAACACGTCTATCCAGGACAAAACTTGGAGTAAGATATTCCTTGCTATGTATAAATCCTCTACTTCCCCAACAGTAGTAGAAACCAATATCAAACTTATCACGAGGTGGTTCCTTACTCCACAGAGATTGTCATATCTACCTGACATGTTCAGATAGGTGTTGGAGAGGTTGTGGTAAGGTAGGTTCCCTTCTACATATCTGGTGGGAATGTAAAACTTATTGGTCCTCATGATACATGCCCACTACAATGTGAAGCTATAACAATCCTCTTGCATGGTCATATCCATATCTCTTTCAGATTTAATATTCTTTGAACTAATGTTGAACTACGCTAAGCGTTTAATACTTAGGTATTGGAAGACAACAGAAGTACTCTTTCCCAGAATGAGTGAACCTGGTTTATTATATTCTTAGCATAGAAAGAGCCCAGTACAATTTGAAAGGAAAGCGAGATTTATTTTTTAGATATGGCGTTTTATTGGACCCAATGGTTAAATTCTAAAACCTAGACAAAACTTCATATGTTAAATTACTAAGGGTATGTGACCCAGCAATTCACACTAAGATTACTGAACATAACTCTTGTCTCTCAAATGGGGTTGGGTTCCTTTGTTTCCCTGGTTGCATTGTTATTTAGAAAATACTGGGTTGTGATCAGCGCTTGTGTGGAAGTGAAGAATAAAAATATAAATAATAAATGTTGAATATCAGTGAATCTGATTGCTGTTTTATGGGCAACAAAAGCTAAATGCTTATGTGTGAATAAAAATGTGAAAAGTAACACACTTGGTAAACAACCTGAAAACAATTCAAACAGGGTCAAGTGATTCAATAAACAAACTAAAATACTGACAAAATAATAATAATTTTCTCAGATGAAAATCTCCTCAGATAAAAATTCCCAAAACGGAAAAAGTGTATGTTATATGCAAAGATATAAAGTCTTGTGAATTAAACTAAAAGGTGGTATAACGTTACCAGCCATAATAGACTCGCAGGGGTTAAGTCCTGTGGAGATTTGCTCAGGTAATTGTTGGAACAGTGCAGGTGTACACTCCAAGATACAGAGCGCAGCTGTGAAGAGACCGCTGTTTCCTTGAACCGGTCTTGTAGTGAATACAGCTGAAAGAGAGTAAAAAACATAGTGCAGCTATGACTCAAGTGAATTTATTTATAAACAAGGTGAGTGCACAATAACCTAGATTGCACTCACCAGATAAAAAGATAACACGCCTTTAAGTCAGTGGATAGTGTAGATCACACTTGGCAACAATCCGTAAGCAGGGTATTTGGAGCGCAACAATAGTTAATAACTTGAATAAATTACAGTCCCCACTGGAACAGATGGCCTCTCCAGGACGTCAGGCGAGTGGGTTCCCTCAACACGTTTTTCCCGAACAGCGGTCAGGCTTTCAAGAGGAATGAGTAATCAATAGTCGGATGAAAACGGAACATCCGTCTGCTCTCTTTTGCTGAATCTGGTGCATTGTTTGTTCGGGAGAAACGCGTTTAGGGAAACCACTAGCCTGACGTCCTGGAGAGGCCATCTTTTTTCAGTGGGGACTGTAATTTATGCAAGTTACCAACTATTGTTGCGCTCCAAGTGCCCTGGTTACTGATTGTTGCCAAGTGTGATCTACACTATCCACTGACTTAAAGGCATGTTTTATCTTTGTATCTGCTGAGTACAGTCTGTTATTGTGCACTCACCTTGTTTATAAATAAATTCACTTGGGTCGGAGCTGCACTGTTTTTTATTCTCTTTCTGCATTGTTATTTATTCAATTATTCAGCTCTTGTCTGTGGTATTGCATTGGTATTGGGATGATTAATAAATCAGATATTCCAATATATGACCCTGATTCTTGCCCTGTTATGCTCCTTTACTTTCCTTTTCTCTATATTCTTTCTGTTAAACACTTATTATTCTACCTCTTGTCGTAACCTTGTGTTCAGAAAGCATCACAATGCCAACCATTGATTGCCATAGTTTTGTGATTTCCTCCATATAGTTGAATATAAAATACTCAGTGCAAACTTCTTTCAGTTGTATTGATTGTAATATACAAGATGTATTATGTTTCATTTCTTTTTATTTCTGTTGTTTAATTACTTATTTAAAAATCCAATAAAGATCATATACTTAAAAACAAAATGTTGTAGTTTACATAAGAAAATGTGAGCTTATTTGATATTTAACATTTTGCCACTGTTATGTCGTTGTATTCCGTCAAAACGGCGCTGGGCTTTAGCGCCATTATGACGGAATACTACGTCATAGCCAACGGCTGTCCTGAAGCCAACTGCGCTTACTGGATTTGATCGCGGTCTGGAGGGCGTTCCTAGCGTCATAGGGACGCACCCCAGACCCGATCCAATAATTGAAATCTCCCAATCGTGTGCACGATCACGTGATTTCAATTTTTCTACATCAGAACATTGTTCCGATGTAGACATTATTACCCTGTTATGAATGGGTTAAAGAGACGTTTGTTTACAACTGTACTCGCCCCATGCCCCCTAGTAGGCCAAAAAGTAAGCTTAATGTAACCTACCAATACCGCAAAGCAAAAAGCTACTTTAGGCAATTTGCAGCAGTTTGAAAACCAAGGTTATGCATTTTACTTTTTGTCCTCCATAGGGAGTGAGAGACACAGCACAATTTTTAAATGGCAGCAGAAAGTGTGTTTTGTCTCTTTTTAAAGATAATACATTTGAAAAATAAATCCATCTTCTTGTTTCTGCGTGTATGTTTTTGTGCTTATATACTTAAAAGGTCTCAACTTTGTTGGGTCAAAACCACATAGATGACATCTACTTTTCAGATCATTTGAATGATTTTAGGAGTGTGTACAAAGCCAATTCTTTGTTCTTCCTGAGACTGACTTGTTGCAATGTGGTGGGTTTTTTTTAGACAGTCATTCGGCAGCTCGCCAGATGACATGATTTGTCGGCCTATTTCATCAGAGTCTCCTACAGATGAGGGGAACCTTTTGGATCAGCTTTATATGGCACTGAGGAATTTTGATGGGATAGAAGAGATTGATAGAGCTCTAGGCATACCAGAACTGGTCAGTCAGGTACGTAAAACTGTGACAAAGACCTGGAATGAACTATTGTGCGTCTCTTACAGTTACAGAATTTGTGGTGACGTTAGCAGTGCAAGCTCCACATGCAATTTATAATGCTAATAAGTGTAGGACAATACTAAATTTACATTGAAAAAAATATGTACTCTTTAAATAGGTTTTTCTAGCTTGTCTATTTGTACTGAAAGTGTGCGCCACATAACTTGTAATTGTCTGCATATCATCATTTTATTAAAAATATATATAAAAAAACATTACCGTTTGCAATATATATTAACATTTTTATGAAAGGTGATTTTTTTTGAAAGTTTTAATATTGCCCCCAAATATCACTTCTGATGCTATTAATGGGATCTTTAATCTATTTAAATGTATGCTGCATATATATTTGTAGAAAACATTGATGCTTGCTTTTTGTGTATATATAGTTTACGTTAAATCTTACATAGATAACCTTGTTTTCCCAGAGTCAGTCGGTGGATCCTGATTCATTTGTTAATCCAGAATCAAACTTAAGCATGGAACAGAAGGCATCTCTCTTTAACCACGCGTATGCCGCTCAAGGGCAGATGGCTCAGAATAGTTATTCTCAGATGCAGGATCAAAACTTTCACCCCATGGGCCAGCGTCCAAGCTATGGAATGCTGCGCATGCAGACTCGGCCTGGTTTACGGCCCACTGGGATGGTGCAAAATCAGCCCAATCAGCTGAGGCTCCAGTTGCAACACCGGCTTCAAGCACAACAGGTACTTCTCTTGTTTAACTGGATGGCCTAGTAGGTAGACCACATTAAGCCTTTCTAGAGCAGACCACATCCCTTGATGGCGAGAAGCCTGATTTATTATCTAGTTTATGTTCTCTGGTTTAGTTTATAATGCCAATGATTTTAATACATTTTGTCTTATTTTTTTTATTTTTTTTAAATGTGCACTACTATAGTAAAATGTCATATGTAACTTGTGGGGGTTTAATAGGTTTGTCTAGAGCCATTATATTGTCTTAGGTTTCGAAGTCTGAATACATTGTATAATTTGTTCTTAAAGCTACAGGCACGTGTAAAAAGGAAATGCTCTGCTTTGTTAGAACTGATTAAACAAAGTTAGTCAGCTCATCAGAAGCAATGCACTCCTGGAAGATATTGGAACACATCTGGTGAGTCAATGACAAGAGACAAATGTGTTTAGCCAATTATCAGTTAGTAGTGCATTGCTGTTGCTGAGGATATGCACATATACTTTTCAACAAAGAATACCTAGAAAGAAAGTGAATTGAAAGGAATTTTTAAAATGTTATGTTCTGTGCTTTATAAGTTTTTAATTTTGACTTTCATGTGTATTACAGCTAGGAGTGTGTGGTTTTAAATTGGTGTCTTCCATACTAACTCATCCTTTTATGCCATGCTGGTAACACAAACTTGTTACTAATCCATAGTCTATTGATAAAACCATTCATTCTAGTAACTATTTCCTGCTCCTTGTACAACGCCTTATGAGACGTTGTTTTCTAGCCACACACAATAACAAAGTACACTAGGAATTTGCGGAACACAATTTGGGATGTATGAGTTTATAATGGATGTATACATAGGTATTAGGGGACAAAATGCCTTTCACTGTTTCAATGACTATCCTTGCTGTTCGTATGCACACATAGCAAATCTAGGTCTGCTTCTTGTACACTGTGCCCACTCTCTCAAGTAAGCAGGTAAATGATATGCTCTATGCACCTGTCCTCAGTAAAACATTTATGAATTTTACAAGAAGCATTTGTTCTATAATTGGTGCTCAATAAATTAGTGCTCCACTTGTGATCTAGCCCTGTGTCTTTTACTTCCCATGTATTTATCCACTATAACTAACTTCTGAGTTTTAAAATGGTTTAAAAAAAAAGCTAGTCCATAAAAATGGCTATTTCGGGCCTCTGTTTTTCGCTATTAATACATTTCCCATCTCTATTATGACAGAATGTTTTCATTCCCTTTGCCTGTGTTTTACCTTCGTTATTAACTATGGCAGACGCTCTTTTGTAAAGTTTTCAAAGAAATTGGATTGCCCATTTCCCTAAGTGGTAATATTACAACAAAAAAACATCAGCAAGTCTTCCATTAGCTGCCGAACCTAGGATTAAGCCACAGGAGACCTGAATGTATTTTTGGCAAGAATCCAAGACAAAAATACAAAATGCTGTGAACATGAATTATTGCTTGTAATATAGCAATACCACAGGCTTGTACTGGCACAGTGAATTCTGCCTTTGTGCCAGGATCTGGCCTTTGTTTTAAATGAACTTGTATAAATACTCTTCATATAAGTAAGTATAACTTAAAGGTGGGGGGGGGGGGACAGCTCAATATTTTAGAAGTCTTAAAGGCAGCATATACATTTATTGCTATTAAACACACAAGTAATCTATTTCCTTAAAATGTCCAGTGGTATACCTAGAGATTTACAGTAGGTAAGTTTGCAGGGCATCCTTTATCTGATGTTCTCCCCTCCAGAGGGCTCTTTTGAGTTTACCACCCACCTAAAGTCCCCAAAGCACACATTTTTAGTTCTGCTTTTCCCTGGGGCCATAAAAATGTTGGCACATATTTTAAGTTCCGTTTTTTTCCATGGGCTACAAAGACTAGTGCTGAGGCCACATAAAGCCTTCTAGTTGGCCATCCCTGTTTTTTTTTTTTTTTTATTTTAAATATGATCAACCCTTCCCTATTATAAAGGAGTGGCTGGACACTGGTAGGTACTAAGAATGCTGTAATTGCTGGTTAAATATTTGAATTGATTAATTAAAATCTATTTTATCATTTATATAGATTTAGTGTTTTCCTTCTTTTTTTTTTTCCCCCCTTAGAATCGGCAGCCAATAATGAACCCAATGAACAATGTTTCAAACATGAACTTGACTCTAAGACCTGGAGTACCAGCACAGATGAGAGAACAGGTATTGATGATTTTATTTATTTCCTCAACATTATTATTATTATTGACAATGTAGTTTGCTACATTTGTTTGTGTACATTATTTATGCTGTTGATCTGGCAATAAAATAATCTGATCTATGCAAAACTGTAAAGCAAGTATTTCAGCTGTAGTATATGCTTTAAACCCTGATTTGTATGGGCTCTAATATGGTTTCGGACATTGGTGTTTTCCATATAAGCAATGAACACTTTTCTCAGCAAAATCCTAAATATAATTTTTCAATATCAATTACATTTTTTAAATTGATGTTCTAATTCCATTTACCCTTTATGAAAGTATTCTCCCAGTGCAAGCTTATCTTCACAGTGATTATATTCTCGCTGATGGCTTTTTCTTAAACCTTCATACTTTTCAGGCTAGATGTTTTAATAAAACATTACAACATATTTTATAGTGATAAAACAAATATATTTGGAGGAAAGAAAATACCAGTCTCCTTGTAAGCTTTTGCCTTTTGTTGACTGGACCTTCTGCGATGTGACTGCTACTATGAATTAAGTGTTTACAAAATGTTAATCTATTTTGTTTTGCAGGGACCGATCAATGCACAAATGCTGGCCCAAAGACAGAGGGAGATCTTGAACCAGCACCTGCGGCAAAGGCAACTTCAGCAACAGCAGCAGCAACAACAAGTGCAACACAGAGCTATGATGATGAGAGGACAAGGTCTGACCATGCCACCCAATATGGTGGCCTCTGGAGGCATGCAAGCATCAATAAGCAGCCCACGGATCCCACAAGGCAATGCCCAGCAGTTTCCATTTTCTCCGAACTACGGTACTGGAATTCCATCCCCACCACCTTTCACCAGTTCTTTCCCCCCAGTGCCCCCCAGTCCTGGGTCACAGTCGCTCTCTCACAGCTCTTTGCATGGCTCCCAGATGAATCTGGCTAACCAAGCGATCATGGGGAACATGGGAGGACAGTATGGGCCTGTCATGAATCCCCAAATTCAGCACAATGCCTTCCAGTTTGCCAACTCAGGTACCACCTTCAACTTTAAGTGCAGGTCTTGCTTACCTACTTTAGCATTGCAAGGGCCTGCAAACTATTGCAAAGCAGTACATTGCAGTCCACCTCCCATTGCTTTAAAAAGGTTAATACATGTCACCAGTCTAAATAGGCTTGACGACTTCTGAGAAGTGACTGGGTTACATGCCAGGCAAATCCAGAGAACAGGGGTTTTTTTTCACTCTTATGTATGCTAAAAAAATAAATCCAATTGTGATTGGTGTAAATCTACTGATTGCCCTATTCATGTTTCTGCATGCTTAGATTAATGCATCTTCAAAATGCAGAACTTATATCTTACAAGCAAAATAAGATGTCCTATACAGCAGTATTTTGTGTATACTTTTATATTACACATAGGATTTAAAGCTTCAGTTTCACTGCCAAACAAAACACCCAAAAAATACAATATGGGCTCAATATGAGCTTGTGGTGTAAGCTTGCAAACCTTCTTACCGCTAGTTAAGAAACAATGGTTTTCTGTTACAAAATTGTTCATAGAGTCTTCTTGTAAGGATGCTATAGAAAAAAAAAAAGCTTTTATCCATCTGGCACCCTTTTAAGCAAAAAAAAAAACAAAACTTGTGCATGTTCTTTTTAAAGACAACTTGGTTTGTAGAGACTTATGTGCAAGCAGTTTTAGCATTCAGAGGAGTGAAAACATTGAAAAGATAAGAGTATATATATTTCAAGTCTCCAAATGCTGCAGGTGTTACTGTGGTACAAGAAAATGACATAAATTGCATGTGAGTACTAACATCTCATTAACATCCATTAACTTGACTAATCCGGACATTCCATTAATTGTTCTTATTCATAAGGCCAGTACACTGAATTTGCCAAGCCTATAGAAATAATATTGCATTGAGCCTATAACAGTGCTATGTGCTGCTTTGTAACCAGTGCTCAGAATGACCTGTCGTGTGAAGTCCTTAATCGTGCTTCCATCTTGGATTCATGCTTTTTGCAATCTTCTGTAGGCTGGCTTGGCTTTTTCTGTTGTGCTTCCTCCTCTGTGGGTATCTTGATTGTATCTATACTTAAAGGGGTGTGGAAGTAATGCTGTTTTTTTTGAGAGTTGTATTTTATACTATAAAGGATATGGATGTTCATATGTACACAATGGTGGTGGTGTGTGCTGGGCTTTTAGTATCCCTACTGGAAGGAAAACAAATTCCTTTCATGGGTCATTTCATTGGTGGTTAGCTGGTTTTGTGCACTAGAGGGAGCCAGTAGCTCTGGACTCATACATAGCCAACAAGGCAGTGGGGTTCCTGCACCTTGCAGTGTGTTAGACTTGTTTTGTAGTCACATGTTTAAGACGGGAAACCCAATTTTTCTTTCATAATTCAGAGCATACAATTTTAATCAACTTTCCAATTTCTATTATCTAATTTGCTTCTTTATTTAGGTATGCTTCATTGAAAAGCATAGCTAGATAGGTTCAGCACATAGGTGCTATTTGCGCATTGGTCGCTGCACATATAACATTTGTATCCACCAATCCGCAAATAGCACCCAGGTACTGAGCCTACGTAGCTATGCTTTTCAACAAAGGATACCTAAATGACGCAAATTAGATAATAGAGTAAATTGGAAAGTAGTTTAAAATTGTATGCTCTATCAGAATCAAAAGTTGGGTTTCCTGTCCCTTTAAAAGGGGCATTAGACACCTCCTTGGATTTTATTTTTATTCCCTAGAGAACCCAGGAAGCAAAATCTGTAACCTAGGTTTTTAAAATGATAGAAACCAGCCTAAACCAGCTATTTGATTTGGAAGGTTAAAGAATTTTCTTTTTTGGCCTCCTAGGAAACATGGGACAAGCACAGCTTTACACAAAAGCAAGATGTGTTTAATGTCCTTTTATGTTAGATCAAGTTTGTATTAAAATTAACAACCTATTTACAAGCAAAGACAAATCTCTTGTAGCTGTCTTTTTCAGCCTCTAGTCTGCGATATCCGCTCTTTCACTTTGAGAACTATTGTGGGCCTTTTCTAATGATTTCTACTTTTGGTTACATTTCCCATTCTACCTTTTTATTTCAATATCCACTTTATTTTAGAAAATCTCTCCATAAAACATTTGTGTTTCATTCATTAAAGGGTAAAATGTATCAAAGCAGAATCGTTTTTTGGTGCATATTTTAGTACAGCTTCTTGGCGCATTTGTTGTTTCCATTTTTGTACATTTTTGTCATTTTTATGAACCAAACATTTAAGAGGGACAGTCTACTCTAGAATTTTTATCGTTTAAAAAGATAATCCATTTATTACCCATTCCCCAGTTTTGCATAACCAACACAGTTATAATAATACACTTTTTACCTCTGTGATTACCTTGTGTCTAAGCCTCTGCAGACCGACCCCCTATTTTTGATCTTTTGACAAACTTGCATTTTAGCCAGTCAGTGCTCCTAGGTAACTCCACGTGTGTGAGCACATTATCTATATGGCACGCATTAACGCCCTCTAGCTTTGATAAACTGCCAAAATGCACTGAGATAAGAGGCAGCCTTCAATGGCGTAGAAATTGGCATATGAGCCTACCTAGGTTAGCTTTCAACAAAGAATACCAAGAGAACAAAGCAAATTTGATGATTAAAAAGTAAATTGGAAAGTTGTTTAAAATTACATGCCGTATCTTAATCATAAAAGTTTTTTAATTTTGACTAGACTGTCCCTTTTAATTGTTAGTAAATTGTATTAAGATTGCAAAGAAATTTGTCTTTAGAAAATAAACACAATAATGAAGATGCAATCTGTGCACCAGTCTCATTAAACAATGCTTTCATACATCTCCCTGGGTGTTGTAATGTGATTATGCTGTGTATTGCCTGTGTGTGTGTGTGTGTATAAAGTGATGCCATATCATATATACCCACAACTAATAGAGAAATCTCTTCTATAGGGATGAGTCAACAGTCTGACCCTGGATTCACGGGGGCAACAACCCCTCAAAGTCCAATAATGTCGCCCAGAATGGCTCATTCTCAGAGCCCCATGATGCAGCAGTCGCAGGCCAATCCTGCCTACCAATCAGCAGAGCTGAATGGCTGGGCGCAGGGGAATACTGGAGGGAACAGGTAACAATGCATTTCACTGTATATACATTATGGGTTGGTATAGTTATTGTATGAAGCATTTTTCTTTAGTAAAGGGTATAGTTAATCGCAATACCACGCAAGTGGTTAAGTAATACACATGTTTCTGTTAAAATTAAATCAGTGCTTTGTTCCCATTTACAATTCTTTATTGATTCTCATTGGTTTTTTTGCTCTACAGAGGGCAATTCTAGGTACTATGCAGACAAGATAATATACACTAATTTAGTTGACAAAAGTATGTCCGCATATTTATATAGTATTCACATTATTTTTCTTGTGTTCAAGTAATATAGACAGTTTCAAGACACCCTGTTAATTTGTTCCGTTTGTTGAACTAGTGCGTTTATGTCTTTGCACAGCATGTTTACGCAACAGTCCCCGCCACATTTTGGGCAGCAAGCTGGCACCAGCATGTACAATAACAATATGAATATCAGTGTTTCTATGGCAAGTAATGGAAGTGGAATGAACAACATGAACCAGATGACTGGGCAGATCAGCATGACCTCAGTGACCTCTGTGCCTACATCAGGGTTGTCCTCAATGGGTCCAGAGCAAGTGAGTACTGAAGGTCACACAGCCACTGTGGGCCATTACCGAGAACCATTTTCTTTATTTTATGGAAGTGCAGATAAATTGCTCAAAATAAGTTTTTATGGATCTGCGAAAATGTACAGATGATTTTCTGTGGTTGCTATGGATGTATTGGGGCTTTCCATCTTAATGGGACGAGAGGCCACTGCTTCATTCATTACTTGTGGGAATCAAGAACCTAGCCATCAGGAGAAGGCAAAGACACCCTAGTCAAAGGCTTAAATACCTCCCTCATCCCCCAGTCATTCTTTGCCTTTTGTCACAGGAGGTTGGCAGAGAAGTGTCAGAAGATTCGGAGTAGTCTCTTATGGAGGGTAGTACTCTTCGAAAAGGGAATGGAGTTTCAAGTAGCCCTGTCAGCCTCTCAGTGAGAGCATGGGTAAAAGTTAGAGTCCGGAGATGCAGGGAGAGTCTTTCTGCGAACTCATCCCGACTCAGTTTTACAGCTACATTAGCAATCAGCATTGACTAGTTCTGCTGCCTGTTTTCTTCTCTCAAGTCCATGTCAGGAGCGATGCTACTACCCTGTCACACTTTTAAGACTGTGTTCCTCCTGTTCCACGGGGTTGATTCTGGTAAGATAATTTTATATATATATATATATATATATATATATATATATATATATATATATACATACACAGGGAGTGCAGAATTATTAGGCAAATGAGTATTTTGACCACATCATCCTCTTTATGCATGTTGTCTTACTCCAAGCTGTGTAGGCTCGAAAGCCTACTACCAATTAAGCATATTAGGTGATGTGCATCTCTGTAATGAGAAGGGGTGTGGTCTAATGACATCAACACCCTATATCAGGTGTGCATAATTATTAGGCAACTTCCTTTCCTTTGGCAAAATGGGTCAAAAGAAGGACTTGACAGGCTCAGAAAAGTCAAAAATAGTGAGATATCTTGCAGAGGGATGCAGCACTCTTAAAATTGCAAAGCTTCTGAAGCGTGATCATCGAACAATCAAGCGTTTCATTCAAAATAGTCAACAGGGTCGCAAGAAGCGTGTGGAAAAACCAAGGCGCAAAATAACTGCCCATGAACTGAGAAAAGTCAAGCGTGCAGCTGCCAAGATGCCACTTGCCACCAGTTTGGCCATATTTCAGAGCTGCAACATCACTGGAGTGCCCAAAAGCACAAGGTGTGCAATACTCAGAGACATGGCCAAGGTAAGAGAGGCTGAAAGACGACCACCACTGAACAAGACACACAAGCTGAAACGTCAAGACTGGGCCAAGAAATATCTCAAGACTGATTTTTCTAAGGTTTTATGGACTGATGATATGAGAGTGAGTCTTGATGGGCCAGATGGATGGGCCCGTGGCTGGATTGGTAAAGGGCAGAGAGCTCCTGTCCGACTCAGACGCCAGCAAGGTGGAGGTGGAGTACTGGTTTGGGCTGGTATCATCAAAGATGAGCTTGTGGGGCCTTTTCGGGTTGAGGATGGAGTCAAGCTCAACTCCCAGTCCTACTGCCAGTTTCTGGAAGACACCTTCTTCAAGCAGTGGTACAGGAAGAAGTCTGCATCCTTCAAGAAAAACATGATTTTCATGCAGGACAATGCTCCATCACACGCGTCCAAGTACTCCACAGCGTGGCTGGCAAGAAAGGGTATAAAAGAAGAAAATCTAATGACATGGCCTCCTTGTTCACCTGATCTGAACCCCATTGAGAACCTGTGGTCCATCATCAAATGTGAGATTTACAAGGAGGGAAAACAGTACACCTCTCTGAACAGTGTCTGGGAGGCTGTGGTTGCTGCTGCACGCAATGTTGATGGTGAACAGATCAAAACACTGACAGAATCCATGGATGGATTTGAGTGTCCTTGCAAAGAAAGGTGGCTATATTGTCACTGATTTGTTTTTGTTTTGTTTTTGAATGTCAGAAATGTATATTTGTGAATGTTGAGATGTTATATTGGTTTCACTGGTAAAAATAAATAATTGAAATGGGTATATATTTGTTTTTTGTTAAGTTGCCTAATAATTATGCACAGTAATAGTCACCTGCACACACAGATATCCCCCTAAAATAGCTATAACTAAAAACAAACTAAAAACTACTTCCAAAACTATTCAGCTTTGATATTAATGAGTTTTTTGGGTTCATTGAGAACATGGTTGTTCAATAATAAAATTAATCCTCAAAAATACAACTTGCCTAATAATTCTACACTCCCTGTGTGTGTGTGTGTGTGTGTGTGTGTGTATATATATATATATATATATATATATATATATATATTTATATATTTTTGATAACGTAAGAAGACAGGGTCACAGTGTGGCTCCTTTTCTCTTTATAGAATCTAGGGTAATACCCTCAGAAGGAGGCTATTGAACAGGGGGGATTTCATTATGCATAATATTGTTTATTGTGTTTTACTGCATTTGTGTGAGATGAGGCTCTGTCAGTGTGGGACACAGTTTGCCAGGATATCTGAGTATTATTAAATAATATATATATGTAATTATATTTATCTACACACAGATTTATGATAAGACCAAAAACTCCTTTCTTTTACAAGATATGACGAGTCCACGGATTTCATCCTTATGGGATATCGCCTCCTGGTCAGCAGGAGGAGGCAAAGAGCACCACAGCAGAGCTGTATATATATAGCTCCTCCCTTCCCTCCCACTCCAGTCATTCTCTTTGCCTGTGTTAGTGATAGGAAGAGGTAAAGTGAGGTGTTCGTTTTAGATTCTGCAATCAAGAGTTTATTATTTTTAAAGTGGTGCCACTGTGTGCTACTTTGTGCTGGGGTGTAGCCTAGACCAGATCACTCTCTTCAGTAACAAAAAGAGAAGCATTTGGTGGCTTCAAAGCAATAGGAACTGGTGGGACATAATTCTCACTACGCCTCCTATACATTGTTTGCTGCCCTAATTCTGATAGCCTAAGCACTTTTACTCAGGCTGATTTTTGTCCACAGGGCTATGGGATGGAGAGAGCCTCTGAAAACCTGCTGGACTGCCATGCTGTCGCACAGCTTTCCAGGTAAGTGCTGATTTTTTATTCTGGGTGGATCTCAGAAAAATGGAGCACTTATTTATGTGGTCAGGACTCCTATATGTAAACGGAGGGACAGCACATACTGAGCGGGGGCTAAAATTCCAGCAGTTAGCGTTCCTGGACAGTCACATATACTGGGGCTAAGTAATAGAGTCTGCATGAGAACAGGGCTCTTACTGTGTTGGGACACGTCACCTCTCCTAGTAGGAGCGGTATATGGCATATTTTCTGCTGACACTTAAGTTAATGTCAGTTTTGATAACCAGGAGCTGGTTCCGTTAATGTTAAGTGGTATAACATTTATTGTATTGGTATGGTGTATGGATCACTTCGGTTTATGTTACATAAATTCGACTGCTTTTCCAACCATGCATGTTGAGGCTTTCCTATGTGAGTACAGCTAAGCCTGATTGCCCCCAATCTGTATCTTACACAGTTTCCCTATCTCCCGATGGCCTATCTATATTAATGGCGACCGGGAGATTGAGTGTTTACGCCCACGTTGGGCGGAGTTGTTAGTTCTCGCCGTTAGACATTCCTATATGAGCCTTAAGATATTTTCATTTGGTTACTTCAACATGATCTCTGAGAGTAAAAAGGCTGCAGATTTCTTGTTAATTATTCCAACCATGCATGTTGAAGAAAAAGTTAGTTATTTAAAGAGACAGTACCGTTTTTTTATATCTTATTTTTATTGCATAAATTCAACTGTTTATTTCCTCCTTTGTGTCTATAGGATGGAACAACTGCTCAAAAGACAGTTTCTTTCAAGATTTAAATAGACAGTAAGGTCTTTTTATGTGCACATTTCTCTTGTTAAGTGTGTTCAGTCCACGGGTCATCCATTACTTATGGGATATATTCTCCTTCCCAACAGCAAGTTGCAAGAGGATCACCCAAGCAGAGCTGCTATATAGCTCCTCCCCTCACATGTCATATCCAGTCATCCTCTTGCAACCCTCAGCAAAGGAGGAGGTCGCGAGAGGAGTTGGAGTTTTACTTAATTATTCTTCAATCAAAAGTTTGTTATTTTAAAATGACACCGGAGTGTGCCGTTTTTTTGTATCTCAGGCAGTATTTGGAGAAGAATCTGCCAGCGTTTTTCTATGATCTTAGCAGAAGTAACTAAGATCCGCTGGCTGTTCTCGACATTCTGAGGAGTAGGGTAACTTCAGAAAGAGGGGAATAGCATGCGGGGTCCCCCGCAAATGAGGTATGTGCAGTACATTATTTTCTGGGAATGGAATTGACTAAGAAAATACTGCTGTTACCCATATGATGTAAGTACAGCCTTAAATGCAGTAGTAGCGACTGGTATCAGGCTGATAAATGTATGCGCAGTTGAGTTATTTTCTAGGGACTAGAATTTGACTGAGAAAATACTGTTAATACTGAAATAATGTTTAAGCCTTATCTGCAGTGGAAGCGACTGGTAGCAGGCTTCCGTAACTTCAAGGCAGGAGCAGCATCAACTTCCTCCGCTCCAAAACAGGAAGGAACTACTGCTTGTTACAGACAGGGTTGGAAAGGCAACCAGTCATGGAACAAGGGCAAGCAGGCCAGAAAGCCTACTACCGCCCCTAAGACAGCATGAAGACAGGGCCCCCTCTCCGGAGATGGATCTAGTGGGGGGCAGACTTTCTCTCTTCGCCCAGGCTTGGGCAAGAGATGTACAGGATCCCTGGACGTTGGAGATTGTATCTCAGGGATACCTTCTGGATTTCAAAACTTCTCCTCCACAAGGGAGGTTTCATCTGTCAAGGTTATCAACAAACCTAGTAAAGAAAGAGGCATTTCTACAATGTGTACAAGACCTCTTAGTGATGGGAGTGATCCACCCAGTTCCGCGAACGGAACAAGGGCAAGGGTTTTACTCAAATCTGTTTGTGGTTCCCAAAAAAGAGGGAACATTCAGACCAATCTTAGACTTAAAAATCTTAAACAAATTCCTAAGGGTTCCATCGTTCAAGATGGAAACCATTCGGACCATCCTACCCATGATCCAAGAGGGTCAATATATGACCACAGTGGACTTAAAGGATGCCTACCTTCACATACCGATTCACAAAGATCATTATCGGTACCTAAGGTTTGCTTTTCTAGACAGGCATTACCAGTTTGTAGCTCTTCCCTTCGGGTTAGCTACGGCCCCGAGAATTTTTACAAAGGTTCTGGGCTTACTTCTGGCGCTACTAAGACCACGAGGCATAGCGGTGGCTCCGTACCTAGACGACATTCTGATACAAGCGTCAAGTTTTCAAAAGGCAAAATCTCATACAGAGATAGTTCTAGCATTTCTGAGGTCGCATGGGTGGAAAGTGAACGTGGAAAAGAGTTCTGTTACCACTCACAAGGGTTCCTTTTCTAGGGACTCTTATAGATTCTGTAGAGATGAAGATTTACCTGACGGAGTCCAGGTTATCAAAGATTCTCAAAGCTTGCCGTGTCCTTCACTCCATTCCAAGCCCATCAGTAGCTCAGTGCATGGAAGTAATCGGCTTAATGGTCGCGGCAATGGACATAGTGCCATTTGCGCGCCTGCATCTCAGACCGCTGCAACTATGCATGCTAAGTCAATGGAACGGGGATTACTCAGATCTGTTTCCTTTGCTAAATCTGGACCAGGAGACCAGAGATTCTCTTCTCTGGTGGTTGTCTCGGGTTCATCTGTCCAAAGGAATGACCTTTCGCAGTCCAGATTGGATGATTGTAACAACAGATGCCAGCCTACTAGGCTGGGGAGCAGTCTGGAATTCCCTGAAGGCTCAGGGATCGTGGACTCAGGAGGAGAAACTCCTCCCAATAAACATTCTAGAATTAAGAGCAATATTCAATGCTCTTCTAGCTTGGCCTCAGTTAGCAACACTGAGGTTCATCAGATTTCAGTCAGACAACATCACGACTGTGGCTTACATCAATCATCAAGGGGGAACCAGGAGTTCCCTAGCGATGTTGGAAATCTCGAAGATAATTCGCTGGGCAGAGTCTCACTCTTGCCACCTGTCAGCGATCTACATCCCAGGCGTGGAGAACTGGGAGGCAGATTTTCTAAGTCGACAGACTTTTCATCCGGGGGAGTGGGAACTTCACCCGGAGGTATTTGCTCAACTGATTCGTCGTTGGGGCAAAGCGGATCTGGATCTCATGGCATCTCGCCAGAACGCCAAGCTTCCTTGTTACGGATCCAGGTCCAGGGACCCGGGAGCGGTGCTGGTAGATGCACTAGCAGCCCCTTGGGTTTTCAACATAGCTTATGTGTTTCCACCTTTTCCGTTGCTACCTTGACTGATTGCCAGGATCAAACAGGAGAGAGCATCGGTGATTCTGATAGCGCCTGCGTGGCCACGCAGGACCTGGTATGCAGACCTAGTGGACATGTCGTCCTGTCCACCATGGTCTCTACCCCTGAGGCAGGACCTTCTAATTCAGGGTCCTTTCAACCATCCAAACCTAATTTCTCTGAGGCTGACTGCTTGGAAATTGAACGCTTGATTCTATCAAAGCGTGGGTTTTCGCATTCGGTTATTGATACATTAATACAGGCTCGGAAACCTGTTACCAGAAAAATTTACCACAAGATATGGCGTAAATATTTATATTGGTGTGAATCCAAGAGTTACTCATGGAGTAAGGTTAGGATTCCTAGGATATTGTCCTTTCTACAAGAGGGTTTAGAAAAGGGCTTATCCGCTAGTTCACTAAAGGGACAGATTTCTGCTCTGTCTATTCTTTTACACAAGCGTCTGGCAGACAATCCAGACGTCCAGGCTTTTTGTCAGGCTTTGGCTAGAATTAAACCTGTATTTAAAACTGTTGCTCCTCCTTGGAGCTTAAACTTGGTTCTTAAAGTTCTGCAGGGTGTTCCGTTTGAACCCCTTCATTCCATTGATATTAAACTTTTATCTTGGAAAGTTCTGTTTTTGATGGCTATTTCCTCGGCTCGAAGAGTCTCTGAGTTATCTGCCTTACATTGTGATTCCCGTTATCTGATTTTTCATTCAGACAAGGTAGTCCTGCGTACTAAACCTGGGTTTTTACCTAAGGTTGTTTCTAACAGGAATATCAATCAAAAGATTGTTGTTCCATCATTATGTTTTAATCCTTCTTCAAAGCAGGAACGTCTTTTGCATAATCTAGACGTAGTCCGTGCCCTGAAGTTTTACTTACAGGCAACTAAAGATTTTCGGCAAACTTCTTCCTTGTTTGTCGTTTACTCTGGACAGAGGAGAGGTCAAAAGGCTTCGGCTACCTCTCTCTCTTTTTGGCTTCGTAGCATAATACGTTTAGCCTATGAGACTGCTGGTCTGCAGCCTGGTCAGCAGCCTCCTGAACGAATTACAGCTTCCACCTGGGCCTTTAAGAATGAGGCCTCTGTTGAACAGATTTGCAAGGCTGCAACTTGGTCTTCACTTCATACTTTTTCCAAATTTTCCAAATTTGATACTTTTGCTTCTTCGGAGGCTGTTTTTGGGAGACAGGTTCTACAGGCAGTGGTTCCTTCTGTTTAAAGTTCCTGCCTTGTCCCTCCCATCATCCGTGTACTTTAGCTTTGGTATTGGTATCCCATAAGTAATGGATGACCCGTGGACTGAACACACTTAACAAGAGAAAACATAATTTATGCTTACCTGATAAATTTATTTCTCTTGTAGTGTGTTCAGTCCACGGCCCGCCCTGTCTTTTTTGAGGCAGGTTCTAAATTTTAAATTATAACTCCAGTCACCACTGCACCCTATAGTTTCTCCTTTCTCGTCTTGTTTCGGTCGAATGACTGGATATGACATGTGAGGGGAGGAGCTATATAGCAGCTCTGCTTGGGTGATCCTCTTGCAACTTCCTGTTGGGAAGGAGAATATATCCCATAAGTAATGGATGACCCGTGGACTGAACACACTACAAGAGAAATACATTTATCAGGTAAGCATAAATTATGTTTTTATCAAGGAATTTCAGTTGTTTTCTTCGCTCATTCATCCCTTGTGATTTGGGATGGAACAAAAGCGTACATAATGAGACGGTTTTAATTTTTTGTGTGTACCTTTTTATTTAAAAAAACAAAACAAAAAAACTTGTACTTACTCTCTCTAAGGAGTTGGCTATTAGGAACAGGTTGATAATGGTCAAGTTATGCCATTCTTTCCTCCTATAAGTGTTCCTTGGAAATTTATGACCCACACTCGGTGCCCTGTGCTTCCTTTTACACTCCGTGCGGAGTTATATTTCCACGAGGTGGGAAACATTCCTAGAGGAAGTTTTTCAGTAGTTAGTATTTCCAATGCTTCCTCCATATTATGAAGGAGGGATATGCTTTGGGATTTTCCAAATTCTTGAAGATGTTCCTGATAGCTGACGTTGTCAGGGACTCTGGACGGATGGTCCCTTATGGTAGAGGGGGCTATTTCTACCCTGGCCAAGCGATCTTCTGTTCCTATCAAGGATAGTTGTGCTTTTAAAGACCCTGTGGTTAAGAAGTTAGAGGGTCTTATTAAAGTTTACATCCACCAGGGATTTCTTTTACAATCGGCGGCCTGCATTGTTACTGTGACTAGTGCGGCTGCTTTCTGGTTTGATGCTCTAGAGGAGTCTCTTAAGACAGAGACCCCATGGGAAGAGATACAGGATTGGATTAAAGCTCTTAAGATAGCTAAAGTTTTTAGCTATTCCTTACAAGGGGAAGACCCTGTTTGGGTCTGACTTGGAGGAAATTATTCAAAATTTCAAGGAAGTTCCCTCTTCCACTAAACAGGAAGGGGATTATTCACATAACTAGTCCACTTGGACAACCAATCTTGGGACAAGGGTAAACAACCCAAGAAGCCTGCTGCTGCTGCCAAGGCAGCATAAAGGGGCGGCCCCCGATGCGGGACAGGATCTAGTAGGGGGCAGACTTTTCTCTTTTTGTCCAGGCTTGGATAAGAGACGTTCAGGATCCAGGGACACTAGAAATCGTGTCTCAAGGGTATCAGTTGGAATTCAAAAATTCCTTCTCTAGAGGAAGGTTTCTTCTTTCACGATTGTCTGTAGACCAGATAAAAAGAGAGGCGTTCTTACGCTGTGTAAGAGACCTCTCCTCTATGGGAGTAATTTGCTCCGTTCCAATACAGGAACAGGGGATGGGGTTTTACTCAATTCTCTTTGTAGTTCCCATGAGAAGAGGGAACGTTACGACAAATTTTAGATCTCAAGAGTCTAAACAAGTTTCTGAGTTCCATCCTTCCAGATGTAGACTATTCGGACAATTCTTCCATTGATCCAGGAGGGTCCATTAAAGTGACAGTATACTGTAAAAAAAATGTTTTGTCTCTTAATGTATTTCCAATGACTTGTTATGTCAGCTGCAGAGTATAAAATGTATACAAAATTGCATTTTCAGATTTATTTGTGTATATGAAATAGCTGGTTTCGTGCTTTGCAACCACAACCTATTAAAATGGGTTGAACTTGCAGGTAAAATCAGATCTCTTTATTTGATCACTTTTTGTACACATAAATGCTTCCTTGACTTATATCTGTCTGTAATCCAAAGCACAATACTAAGTCTTAGAGAACAAAGGACATTTTTAAATTGTTTTACTAATATCTTCTACACCTCACCAGGAGTGCAATTTCTTCTGCTGGCTGTGTTTACATAGCATGTCAACAGCCAATGCTTAGGTACAAAAACTTTCAGTATAGGTTGAGATAACCCAGCCTAAATTTGATATTTCAAATGCCAAAATACGGGGAAAAGGAGCTACTTCTAAACAATTTAATACACTCCAACAGTTAACATGGATCATTGGGAACAAATTAAAGTGGAGAAAATGTTTGGGTACACTGTCCCTTTAAGCTTTATGCAGCGCACACTCCTTGGTCTGCATGTTGCTAGGTTACAAGTGTGGCTTCTTGAAAAGCCAAAGCAGAACAATGGTTGGCTGCATAGCTTCAGTCTGTTTTAAAACACAAATGGGCAGCAAATGAATTGGCATTCCCACATAACATATTCATTTCTTGAACATTCATGGTGACTGCACATTGTGCAGGAGATGGATCTACATAACTGTTAATAGTAAGTAGGCATGTGCATATATTTGGCATTTGTTAGGTAAGTGAATACCGGTTTATAGCTGTGGTCTGAGGCATTGGGCTCTTTCTGCCCCCAGATGTATTAGGAAAGAAGTGCACCAGACGAATATACAGATTTGCACAGGTATTTTTGTATTGTACTTCTTTCCTGGCGAATGTCTCAGACCACAGCTTTATCGTATGCTTCCCACCAATTATGGTACCATGAGTCCTGCACATGATCAAGTATCATCGTCAACACACAAGTGTTATTATTGCTGCTCTCTGCAGCTTTCTAGGTTTAAAGGTCTTTGTTGTTGTTTTTTTTTTTTTATATTCATCTTCTGTCTCTCTTCAATTGGCTATACAGAAAAAGTTAAAGTGATGGTAAATCCTAGCGTTTGTGAAACGCTAGGATTTACCATTGGAACAAATTAAGGGGACTTTCAGTCATGAAGTATAAAATACTTCATGATGAAAGCTCTTTATTTGTTCCAAGCGATGGACACACTGAGCTGCTAAGGCAGAACGCTATTTTTCCTATTTGGCTGAGAGGTGACGTTTCCACCTCTTAGCCAATTGCTGTTCAGGAAATATGGCTTAATTTTAAAGGGACAGTAAACGTACAGAATAATGTTATATAATTCTGCACACAGTGCAGAATTATATAACATTAACTTAGCGCCAGCTTTCTAAAGCAAAGGGTTAGAGAGATATTTTATTACGAAAACAGACCGCCGCTCCTGGCTCTACTGAGCGGGTCTTTTTTCTCCTAAGTGCATCGCAGCACACTGTCTAATCACAGCCAGTTCGATCGCGCCATTAAACTCAGTGTAGCTCTCTTCCACTGTGCAGAATTATATAACATTATTTTGTACGTTTACTGTCCCTTTTTAATATCCCTTTCGTGTTCATTTAAAGGGATACTCAAGTTAAAATACATTTTTATGATTCAGAAAGAACAAGCAGTTTTAAGACCCTTTCTAATTTACTTCCATTATCAAATTTTGCACAGTCTTTTTAAGTTCACAGTTTCTGGGGAACAAGATCCTACTGAGCATGTGCACAAGCTCACACTGTATACATATACTAGTCTGTGATTGGCTGGCTGTCACATGATATAGGGGGCCGTAAAATGAGAGAAAAAATAAATTTGACATTCAAAGTAGATGTTATTGCATTGTCTTTTTATTGTGTACTTGTTAATTATGTAATTCTACTGCATTGAGTGGTCCTTTAAGCAATATCACTATCAACCTTGCTTCATTTTCATCACTGCTGCTGCTGCAGTCCACTAAATGAGCTAATCTGCTTTGTAATGATGAAGAGTAGCTTGATTCCTTGTCTCCCTTCAATCATTTTTTTTTTTTTTAATATCACTGCTGTTCTGTAAATCGCTTGTTAAACTTCTGCACAAGTTCAGATGTTCTCTTTTTAGTAACCGAGCTAAAATTAAACTTGTACTTTTTAGTGTATAAAGGTGGATTTGCACAGATTTGTGTTTTTACATTTTGGGTTTGCTTTGTGCCAGACCCATATCATATGTGAGCTAAATTTGATGTGTATTTTAGTAGACCCCAATATAAGGGAATGATAATCCTTAATAATTTCACCATGTTTTATTTTATTAATAATTTTTTTATTAATGTAATTTCAAGCAAAATGAAAGTGATGGTAAATTAAACCACTTTATTTTTTGCCATTCGATGAAACTAATATTATTTTTAAATTTCACATTGAATGGCTAAATATAAAGATGTTGCTTTTACCATCACTTTAATGTGTTTCTCCATATTTGAAACTCTTATTTGTATTGATATTTAAACCACCAGAAACAATCATAACACATTTTCATTTATAATTTTGTAGCACAATCTTTCAGGCTTTTTTAAGTATTCGAATACATTTTGGACTTTTATTTATTTGAGAAGTGTTTGGACATTTCTGTTTGCTTTTCCAGTCGTATTGTTGTGCACTGTCAGTGACGCTAAATAAGACTTATCCCCTCCCAACTAAAATTATAGACATCCATCTATTATATTTGCCTTTGTCACAGTTAAGAAAAAAAAATCAAGTTCTAAAGCTATTACTTTACTTTGCTAGGTTAATGATCCCACTCTGAGAAGAGGCAGCCTTTTTCCAAACCAGCTACCCGGTATTGATAGGATAAAGCAAGAAGCAGATGCAGCACGGGTAAGGGATAATATATCTGGAAATTATTATAACCCACCTGCAAAAATAAGGTTTTGTTTTTAAAAAATATATTTGACAGTCCTTTTTTTTTTATATATATATCATTTATTTGGAATCTTAAAATTATAAAGCTTGTGAAAATATTTACTCATTTTCTATAGAGGCAATAGCCACTAATGTATTAATCTATACACAAAGATGCATTTTTGTATCATGCTACATTATTAAAGAAGCTGTTTACTTAGGGTATTTCACCTTTGTCTATATATTCAGTTTATGGGCTGCCTGTCATGGAAGCTTTTCCAGTGGGATTTTTTGTAGGTTTCTTTTGCAAATGAAACTTTTGATTTATGCTTCAAATCCATCTTATTTACTTAACATCAACTTGAAAATGGGCTTAGAGTTGTTTTTTCTTAACCCATTTCATTGAAATCTACTTACGGCAACTATCCAATGCATAATTTATATTCTTGCAGCTTTTCTCTTGTATTAAGAGGAGTAATTAGGCTGAGATGATCTCACGTAAACTTTTTATATTGGAGCTGGTATGCACTTATGCTTCAGTAGATAGTTGTCCTAAAGGGAAGTTCACTTAAGAGCTTGGCTTTCAGTGAGAAAAAAAATGTCTGTGGTTTTGTGGCCCACCCATGGGGTGCTGGACCTTGGAGAAGTAAACATTTACAAAATCCCTACTTGTTTGCCATATTGAGTTTGTTTGTTTGTGGTTGAGACATTTTCTGCAGAAAAAAAATCTTCCAACTTTTAGATATTCCAGGATAAAATAATTGAGAATATTTTTTAATAAAAGGGCATTCCAGCCGAACTTGAAATGCATATTTCATACATAAGGTGGTGAGAGTAAATGAGCCATTACTCCTGGCATTCAACTCCTGGCCACTAGAAAGCAAAGATTCCCAAAGCTCTTAGAGCACTTAATCCCTCCCACCTCTCTGGTATGCTAGTCTTTTCTTTGCCTACATAGGAGGCAGGTGAAGAATTGAGGTGCTCTAGTTTCTTCTTTGAGAGGGGTCCTCAGACCGATTTGAGGCCCATTTTCCCATCAGTGAGCTGCTACTGAGAGACAGTGGGGAGATTGGAGTATTGAGTAGTGACATAATCACTCTCAGGCTATTAGTAAGTACATTATGGCCAGAGGACATACATTTGTAACAGACAAATTCCACCTTTATTAAATTAGACTTTTTATATTTGGTCTAGTAATTTTGTAAACTTTATTATGCAATAAAAACTGCTATTTCTGTTCAGCTAATTAACCTGGGACTTTCATCTCAATGCAACCTTTTACTAAGGAATCCGGGCAACAAAGTTGACCACAGAAAGGGACAAAAATGCAGCATAGCGTAACTGCAACAGATGGACATATATGTTGCAATGAGGTTTGGACATCTTAACTGGATCACATATGGTTATATAACACTGATTTGTATATCTAGTGAGTAGCTTTCAGTTTTTATAGGGCCACAATAAATGTTTCTACACTGCATTTGAATTGCAGTGGTGCTTTTCGCTTTGCTTGATTTTATAGAAACCCTCTTATATGAACAGTAAAAGGGATTATAACTGTTTGGCTGTTAGTAACTGGGCTATTTCCCTTTCTGTTTTGAAATTCCTAAGCTGCTCGTTTGTTGCTGATTGCAACTATCAGTTTCAAATATCTTATTACTTAAGGGTAATATTTTTTTTATTAAAGGGACATAATACTCATGCTAAATCTGTAAAAAAAAAACTGTAAAGAACTGTAAAAAACTGTAAAGAAAATATCACCTGAACATCTCTATGTAAAAAAAAAGGACAATATTTTACCTCAGTGTCTTCAGTTTGCAAGAGTAAGTGCTCTGGTTACAGTTATACTTCTGCTACTGTCCAGCTGCAAGTTTAAAAAAAAGAAGAAGAAGAAAGCCAATTGGCAGTGCTGAGGTCATTCTATGCTTTGCTGTGATTTCATGAGATACATTCTTCCTTTTGCACGGTTTCTTATGAGACCTCTTCAACTTTGCATGCTTTGACAATGGTGCAAACATTTTCACTCAACTACCTTGTAGAATCCTATGATGTACTTCAGTGAGGCCATCTCTTTCCCATTGGATTGTTTTCCGAACTATTTTACTGGAGCATTCTTCTCTTTGATTGCAGTTCAGTCTGGGGGTCCAGGAGAGAACAGGGAGTTTGGTTTCCTCAGCAGGTGAGGTTACCAATAATCTTCAATGTGCAATCTTTAAGTCCCTTTAGATCTGTCGTCCTCTGAAAGGGGGGACTTATCCCAGTTTTCATTCAGACAATGTTTCAGCTGTAGCTTTTTTCTACTATGAAGGGTGAAACTTACAGTTCCTTAGCAATGACGGAAGTCTGAAAGTTTTTTTTTTAATTTATTATTAGTTACAGAAAATGTGTCTATTTCCTTCCTAAGATAGGGAGAGTCCACGGCTTCATTCCTTTCTGTTGGGAAATACAATACCTGGCCACCTGGAGGAGGCAAAGACACCCCAGCCAAAGGCTTAAATATCCCTCCCACTTCCTCATTACCCCAGTCATTCTTTGCCTTTCGTCACGTTAGCAGGTGACAGAGAAGTGTCAGACGATTCGGAGAGTACTGAAAAGGGTATCTGCCCTTCGAGACAGGATTGGAGTTTTAATTAGCCATGTAAACCTCTCAGTGAGAGTATTGATGAAAGTTAGAGTCTGGAGAAGCAGGGAAAGTTTTTCTGCGAAACCATCAAAACTACTGCTAACAGCTCCTAAATGATCGGTGTTTACAAGTTTCACTGCCTGCTTTCTCTCACTCAAGTCCATGTCAGGAGCGCTGCTATAAAACACTCACACTTGAGAGGCTGTGTTCTGTTTCACAGCATGGATCCTGGAGGTAAGATTGTTTTTACACATAAAACGCTATAACAGGGTCACAGCGTGGCTCCTTCATACCTTGATAGGATCCAGGGTTAATATCCTCTGAAGGGGGTTTATTAAACAGTTGGGGTTAATTAATCAGTGTGTTAATTATTTACATGCCGTTATGTGTGATTTTTTTTTCCTGGGCTGACAGTGTTTTTTTGGCTGGAACAAACCGGTTTCACTTTTAAGTTTCACTTTCATTTTTTAAAGTGTTGCACAGCTCCTATTACTTGCAGTACTTGTAATAACAAGGGAAGTACTGTCTTGCACTCCATGTGACCGGGTGTGGTCTATGTTCATTTCCTCCATTCCGGCTGAGACTTGTACCTGAGTAGAGCATTTCCTCTGTTAACTGTCTGGGTCTAGGAGGTGGTGAGTGCCCCAGCCATTGGGTGTATAAAGGTGCAGTTGTCTATAATAAAAAACCATATATTCTGTGGGTATATAGCCGGATCTATGGAGGACTCTGACATGTTAGAAGGTACTCCTTCTGTACTAAATCATACCTGTTTATATTGTGAGGAGTCCATGGTTTTCCCGCCCACTCAATTATGTTCCAAAAGCCTTTACACAGTTATAAAGTCTAAGAAGGGAGACGAGCCTGCTAAGGCTCTTAGTCCCTCTGAGCCGCCAACCTCTCAGGACTCGGCGTCCCGTGAGATTACTACTCTTGCTACATTATCCACTCCACATGCAGTTCCCCGTAGCACATCTAATCCTCCATCCGGAGGGGGCCTTTTTCCTGCAGACTTTGCCGCACAGTTACAAACGGCGGTGTCTGTGGCCCTCAGTGCATTACCTTGCTCTAACAAACTCAATTGAATGGTTAAACATAGCTCTCCTGACCCGGAGTCATCTAAATATTTATCGGATTTAGCTATTATGTCCCAGTTATCCAATGATGTTAACCTCTGTAGCTTCAAAAGGTTAACTTTCTGGGTCAGAGTCCTTAGCGTCAAAGTCTCCTGCTGCGGAGAAACCGTCCTTTAGATTTAAAATTGAGCACATGAGTTTTTTATTAAAGGAGGTTCTGTCTACGTTAGAAGTTCCAGAGGCCTTGCTGCCTGATGAACCTATGATACCTAAATTAGACAGAGTAGACGAAGACAGGAAATTTCCTTTGACTTTTCCTGTGCCAGTTAATATGGCGAACATTATTGAGAACGAATGGGAAAGAATTGGGTCTTACTTTTCCCTTTCATCTACTTTTAAAAAGTTGTTCCCGGACTCTCAACTGGATTTGTGGGGCTCTATTCCTAAGGTGCTATCTCTACGCTTGCTAAACGTACTACTATACCTCTTGAGGATAGTTCTTCGTTCAGAGAGCCAATGTATAAGAAAATGGAAACCTTTCTAAGAAAGATGTTTCAACATACCGGATTTTTGTTTCAACTGGCGACTGCAGTTGCCGGAGCGGCTGCCTACTGGTGCGACTCTTTTTTTCAGAACTCATTGAGGTGGAGTCTCCTTTTGAGGATATTCAAGACAGAATTAAAGCTCTGAGAGTACTTGGAAGCCGGCTCAGTCCTAAAAGGAATAAATCCAAGCAGAATAGGAAACCTGTTGAAAACAAATCGGCATGAAGGGGCGGCCCGATCGGATCGTGTAGGGGCAGACTGTCTCTTTTTTTTTTTTTTTCAGGCGTCTGGTTCAAGGACATACAGGATCCGTGGGTAGGTGGTATCTCAGGGATACAAGAGACTTCAAATCGCATCTGCCAAGGGGCAGATTCCTTCTCTCGAATCTGTCTTCCAGACCAGAAAAGAGGGATACCTTTCTAGGGTGCATTCGGGATCTATCCTCCTTAGGATTTGTTGTCCCGGTGCCTATCGAAAAAAGAAGTTTGGGATTTTATTCAAACATTTTCGTGGTCCCAAAGAAGGAGGGAACTTTCCGCCCAATTCTGGACCTAAAGTACTTAAACAAATTTCTCAGTGTCCCTTCAAGATGGAGACAATAAGGTCCATCCTTTCTTTAATTCAGTAAGGCCAGTTTATGACCACTATAGATCTGAAGAACGCTTACCTTCATGTTCCAATCAACAGGGAACACTTTCAGTTCCTGAGGTTTGCATTCCTGGACCAGCACTTCCAGTTCATTGCCCTTCCGTTTGGCCTAGCTACTGCTCCAAGAATCTTTACGAAGGTTCTGGGGGCTCTTCTAGCCATTACTAGAACTCAGGGTATTGCAGTAGCCCCATACCTGGACTATATTCTGGTGCAAACACCATCCTTTCATCTTGCGGAAGAATGCTCCGAGCCCCTTGTCAGTCTTCTTCGATCACATGGATGGAAGATAAACTTGGAAAAGAGTTCTCTTATCCCAAGTACCAGGGTGGAATTCCTGGGTACTATAATAGACTCCATATCCATGAGGATAATTCTAACAGACCAGAGAGCAAGCTAACGTCGGCATGTCTTGCCCTCCGGACCTCCTTGAGTCCCTCAGTGGCTCATTGTATGGAGGTGATTGGCCTCATGGTGTCCTTGCCTGGTTCCATCTCAGACCTTTACAACTGTGCATGCTGAGGCAGTGGAACGGCGATCATTCAGATCTGTCTCAACTGATTGTATTAGACAGCCGGTCGAGAGAATCTCTCTTGGTGGCACTGTCTAGATCATCTTTCCCGAGGGACATGCTGCTTAAGACCATCCTGGGAAATTGTGACTACGGACGCAAGCCTATCTGTGTGAGGAGCTGTTTGAGGTGCTAGGAAGACACAGGGGTTGTGGAGTCCTCCCTCAAGATCAATATTTTGGAACTACGGGCAATCTTTTAGGCCTTGAAGTCTTGGCCACGTCCCAGTTTATAAGATTTCAATCAGACAATATAACCTTGTGGCTTACATCAACCATCAGGGGGAAACTAGAAGTTCATTGGCGATGAAGTAAGTATCTCAGATTCTGGAATGGGCGGAGGCCCACAGCTGTTTACTGTCAGCTATCCACATTCCGGGTGTGGAAAACTGGATGGCGGATTTTCTCAGCAGGCAATCCTTCCATCCAGGGGAATAGTCTCTCCATCCCTAGGTGTTTGCAGAGATATGCAGCAAGTGGGGGACACCGGAGATGGATCTCATGGTGTCCTATCTCTATGCCAAGCTATGCAGGTACAGGTCGAGGGATCCCTAAGTTGATCTAATAGATACCCTGGAGGTTCAAACCCATGTATCTTTTTCCTCCATTACCACTTCTTCCTCGAGTGGTGGCCCGCATCAAGCAGGAGCGGGTATCAGTAATCCTGATTGCTCCATCGTGGCCGCAAAGGACGTGGTTAACGGATCTAGTGGGGATGTCCTCATCTCCTCCGTGGAAGTTACATTGTCGCAGAGACCTGCTGATACAAGGTCCATTTGTTCATCAAAATCTAGATTCTCTGAGGATGACGGCGTGGAGATTGAACGCTTAGTCTTAGCCAGGAGAGGTTTCTCAGTGTCCTTGATACTCTTATTCAAGCTTGTAAACCAGTTACTCAGCGTATCTACCACAAGGTGTGGAGGACCTACTTATTCTGGTGTGAAGAGCCTGTTTTTTCTGCCACAGAGTTAAGGTTGCCAGGATCTTATCTTTCTCCAACATAGGTGTGTCCGGTCCACGGCGTCATCCTTACTTGTGGGATATTCTCTTCCCCAACAGGAAATGGCAAAGAGCCCAGCAAAGCTGGTCACATGATCCCTCCTAGGCTCCGCCTACCCCAGTCATTCTCTTTGCCGTTGTACAGGCAACATCTCCACGGAGATGGCTTAGAGTTTTTTAGTGTTTAACTGTAGTTTTTATTATTCAATCAAGAGTTTGTTATTTTAAAATAGTGCTGGTATGTACTATTTACTCAGAAACAGAAAAGAGATGAAGATTTCTGTTTGTATGAGGAAAATGATTTTAGCAACCGTCACTAAAATCCATGGCTGTTCCACACAGGACTGTTGAGAGCAATTAACTTCAGTTGGGGGAACAGTGAGCAGTCTCTTGCTGCTTGAGGTATGACACATTCTAACAAGACGATGTAATGCTGGAAGCTGTCATTTTCCCTATGGGATCCGGTAAGCCATGTTTATTACGATCGTAAATAAGGGCTTCAAAAAGGGCTTATTAAGACTGTAGACTCTTTCTGGGCTAATTCGATTCATTATTAACACATATTTAGCCTTGAGGAATCATTTTATCTGGGTATTTTGATATATAATAATCGGCAGGCACTGTTTTAGACACCTTATTCTTTAGGGGCTTTCCCAAAGCATAGGCAGAGCCTCATTTTCGCGCCGGTGTTGCGCACTTGTTTTTGAGAGGCATGGCATGCAGTCGCATGTGAGAGGAGCTCTGATACTTAGAAAAGACTTTCTGAAGGCGTCATTTGGTATCGTATTCCCCTTGGGGCTTGGTTGGGTCTCAGCAAAGCAGATACCAGGGACTGTAAAGGGGTTAAAGTTTAAAACGGCTCCGGTTCCGTTATTTTAAGAGTTAAAGCTTCCAAATTTGGTGTGCAATACTTTTAAGGCTTTAAGACACTGTGGTGAAAATTTGGTGAATTTTGAACAATTCCTTCATGTTTTTTCGCAATTGCAGTAATAAAGTGTGTTCAGTTTAAAATTTAAAGTGACAGTAACGGTTTTATTTTAAAACGTTTTTTGTACTTTGTTATCAAGTTTATGCCTGTTTAACATGTCTGAACTACCAGATAGACTGTGTTCTGAATGTGGGGAAGCCAGAATTCCTATTCATTTAAATAAATGTGATTTATGTGACAATGACAATGATGCCCAAGATGATTCCTCAAGTGAGGGGAGTAAGCATGGTACTGCATCATTCCCTCCTTCGTCTACACGAGTCTTGCCCACTCAGGAGGCCCCTAGTACATCTAGCGCGCCAATACTCCTTACTATGCAACAATTAACGGCTGTAATGGATAATTCTGTCAAAAACATTTTAGCCAAAATGAACCCTTATCAGCGTAAGCGCGACTGCTCTGTTTTAGATACTGAAGAGCATGACGATGCTGATAATAATATTTCTGAAGGGCCCCTAACCCAGTCTGATGGGGCCAGGGAGGTTTTGTCTGAGGGAGAAATTACTGATTCAGGGAACATTTCTCAACAAGCTGAACCTGATGTGATTGCATTTAAATTTAAGTTGGAACATCTCCGCATTCTGCTTAAGGAGGTATTATCCACTCTGGATGATTGTGACAAGTTGGTCATCCCAGAGAAACTATGTAAAATGGACAAGTTCCTAGAGGTGCCGGGGCCCCCAGAAGCTTTTCCTATACCCAAGCGGGTGGCGGACATTGTTAATAAAGAATGGGAAAGGCCCGGTATTCCTTTCGTCCCTCCCCCCATATTTAAAAAATTGTTTCCTATGGTCGACCCCAGAAAGGACTTATGGCAGACAGTCCCCAAGGTCGAGGGAGCGGTTTCCACTTTAAACAAACGCACCACTATACCCATAGAGGATAGTTGTGCTTTCAAAGATCCTATGGATAAAAAATTAGAAGGTTTGCTTAAAAAGATGTTTGTTCAGCAGGGTTACCTTCTACAACCAATTTCATGCATTGTCCCTGTCGCTACAGCCGCATGTTTCTGGTTCGATGAGCTGATAAAGGCGGTCGATAGGGATTCTTCTCCTTATGAGGAGATTATGGACAGAATCAATGCTCTTAAATTGGCTAATTCTTTCACCCTAGACGCCACTTTGCAATTGGCTAGGTTAGCGGCTAAGAATTCTGGGTTTGCTATTGTGGCGCACAGAGCGCTTTGGTTGAAATCTTGGTCGGCTGATGCGTCTTCCAAGAACAAGCTACTTAACATTCCTTTCAAGGGGAAAACGCTGTTTGGCCCTGACTTGAAAGAGATTATCTCTGATATCACTGGGGGTAAGGGCCACGCCCTTCCTCAGGATCGGCCTTTCAAGGCAAAAAATAAACCTAATTTTCGTCCCTTTCGTAGAAACGGACCAGCCCAAAGTGCTACGTCCTCTAAGCAAGAGGGTAATACTTCTCAAGCCAAGCCAGCTTGGAGACCAATGCAAGGCTGGAACAAGGGTAAGCAGGCCAAGAAACCTGCCACTGCTACCAAGACAGCATGAAATGTTGGCCCCCGATCCGGGACCGGATCTGGTGGGGGGCAGACTCTCTCTCTTCGCTCAGGCTTGGGCAAGAGATGTTCTGGATCCTTGGGCGCTAGAAATAGTCTCCCAAGGTTATCTTCTGGAATTCAAGGGACTTCCCCCAAGGGGGAGGTTCCACAGGTCTCAGTTGTCTTCAGACCACATAAAAAGACAGGCATTCTTACATTGTGTAGAAGACCTGTTAAAAATGGGAGTGATTCATCCTGTTCCATTAAGAGAACAAGGGATGGGATTCTACTCCAATCTGTTCATAGTTCCCAAAAAAGAGGGAACGTTCAGACCAATCTTAGATCTCAAGATCTTAAACAAGTTTCTCAAGGTTCCATCGTTCAAGATGGAAACCATTCGAACTATTCTTCCTTCCATCCAGGAAGGTCAATTCATGACCACGGTGGATTTAAAGGATGCGTATCTACATATTCCTATCCACAAGGAACATCATCGGTTCCTGAGGTTCGCATTCCTGGACAAACATTACCAGTTCGTGGCGCTTCCTTTCGGATTAGCCACTGCTCCAAGGATTTTCACAAAGGTACTAGGGTCCCTTCTAGCTGTGCTAAGACCAAGGGGCATTGCTGTAGTACCTTACTTGGACGACATTCTAATTCAAGCGTCGTCCCTTCCTCAAGCAAAGGCTCACACGGACATTGTCCTGGCCTTTCTCAGATCTCACGGATGGAAAGTGAACGTGGAAAAGAGTTCTCTATCTCCGTCAACAAGGGTTCCCTTCTTGGGAACAATAATAGACTCCTTAGAAATGAGGATTTTTCTGACAGAGGCCAGAAAAACAAAACTTCTAGACTCTTGTCGGATACTTCATTCCGTTCCTCTTCCTTCCATAGCTCAGTGCATGGACGTGATCGGGTTGATGGTAGCGGCAATGGACATTGTTCCTTTTGCGCGCATTCATCTAAGACCATTACAACTGTGCATGCTCAGTTGGTGGCTGTCCCTGGACAACCTGTCACGAGGGATGACATTCCGCAGACCAGAGTGGGTCATTGTCACGACCGACGCCAGTCTGATGGGCTGGGGCGCGGTCTGGGGATCCCTGAAAGCTCAGGGTCTTTGGTCTCGGGAAGAATCTCTGTTACCGATAAATATTCTGGAACTGAGAGCGATATTCAATGCTCTCAAGGCTTGGCCTCAGCTAGCGAGGGCCAAGTTCATACGGTTTCAATCAGACAACATGACAACTGTTGCGTACATCAACCATCAGGGGGGAACAAGGAGTTCCCTGGCGATGGAAGAAGTGACCAAAATCATTCTATGGGCGGAGTCTCACTCCTGCCACCTGTCTGCTATCCACATCCCAGGAGTGGAAAATTGGGAAGCGGATTTTCTGAGTCGTCAGACATTGCATCCGGGGGAGTGGGAACTCCATCCGGAAATCTTTGCCCAAGTCACTCAGCTGTGGGGCATTCCAGACATGGATCTGATGGCCTCTCGTCAGAACTGCAAAGTTCCTTGCTACGGGTCCAGATCCAGGGATCCCAAGGCGGCTCTAGTGGATGCACTAGTAGCACCTTGGACCTTCAAACTAGCTTATGTGTTCCCGCCGTTTCCTCTCATCCCCAGGCTGGTAGCCAGGATCAATCAGGAGAGGGCGTCGGTGATCTTGATAGCTCCTGCGTGGCCACGCAGGACTTGGTATGCAGATCTGGTGAATATGTCATCGGCTCCACCTTGGAAGCTACCTTTGAGACGAGACCTTCTTGTTCAGGGTCCGTTCGAACATCCGAATCTGGTTTCACTCCAGCTGACTGCTTGGAGATTGAACGCTTGATCTTATCGAAGCGAGGGTTCTCAGATTCTGTTATCGATACTCTTGTTCAGGCCAGAAAGCCTGTAACTAGAAAGATTTACCACAAAATTTGGAAAAAATATATCTGTTGGTGTGAATCTAAAGGATTCCCTTGGGACAAGGTTAAGATTCCTAGGATTCTATCCTTCCTTCAAGAAGGATTGGAAAAAGGATTATCTGCAAGTTCCCTGAAGGGACAGATTTCTGCCTTGTCTGTGTTACTTCACAAAAAGCTGGCCGCTGTGCCAGATGTTCAAGCCTTTGTTCAGGCTCTGGTTAGAATTAAGCCTGTTTACAAACCTTTGACTCCTCCTTGGAGTCTCAATTTAGTTCTTTCAGTTCTTCAGGGGGTTCCGTTTGAACCCTTACATTCCGTTGATATTAAGTTATTATCTTGGAAAGTTTTGTTTTTAGTTGCAATTTCTTCTGCTAGAAGAGTTTCAGAATTATCTGCTCTGCAGTGTTCTCCTCCTTATCTGGTGTTCCATGCAGATAAGGTGGTTTTACGTACTAAACCTGGTTTTCTTCCAAAAGTTGTTTCTAACAAAAACATTAACCAGGAGATTATCGTACCTTCTCTGTGTCCGAAACCAGTTTCAAAGAAGGAACGTTTGCTGCACAATTTGGATGTTGTTCGCGCTCTAAAATTCTATTTAGATGCTACAAAGGATTTTAGACAAACATCTTCCTTGTTTGTTGTTTATTCCGGTAAAAGGAGAGGTCAAAAAGCAACTTCTACCTCTCTCTCTTTTTGGATTAAAAGCATCATCAGATTGGCTTACGAGACTGCCGGGCGGCAGCCTCCCGAAAGAATCACAGCTCATTCCACTAGGGCTGTGGCTTCCACATGGGCCTTCAAGAACGAGGCTTCTGTTGATCAGATATGTAGGGCAGCGACTTGGTCTTCACTGCACACTTTTACCAAATTTTACAAGTTTGATACTTTTGCTTCTTCTGAGGCTATTTTTGGGAGAAAGGTTTTGCAAGCCGTGGTGCCTTCCATTTAGGTGACCTGATTTGCTCCCTCCCTTCATCCGTGTCCTAAAGCTTTGGTATTGGTTCCCACAAGTAAGGATGACGCCGTGGACCGGACACACCTATGTTGGAGAAAACAGAATTTATGTTTACCTGATAAATTACTTTCTCCAACGGTGTGTCCGGTCCACGGCCCGCCCTGGTTTTTTTTTTTATCAGGTCTGATAATTTATTTTCTTTAACTACAGTCACCACGGTACCATATGGTTTCTCCTATGCAAATATTCCTCCTTAACGTCGGTCGAATGACTGGGGTAGGCGGAGCCTAGGAGGGATCATGTGACCAGCTTTGCTGGGCTCTTTGCCATTTCCTGTTGGGGAAGAGAATATCCCACAAGTAAGGATGACGCCGTGGACCGGACACACCGTTGGAGAAAGTAATTTATCAGGTAAACATAAATTCTGTTTTTCTCCAGGATGGACTGGAGAAGGGCCTTTCTGCTACTTCCCTGAGGAGACAGATTTCGGCCCTGTCGATTTTATTGCACAAGAGACTGGCTGAGCTTCCAGACGTGCCGTCCTTTTGTTAAGGCTCTGATTAGGATCAGACCTGTGTTTAGATCTGGGGCTCCTCCTTGGAGCCTAAATCTTGTTTTTCGGGTTTTGCAACAGGTTCCGTTTGAGCCTCTGCATTCCATTGACATTAAATTGTTATATTGGAAGGTTCTCTCTTTATTGGCTATTGCCTCTGCACGCAGAGTTTCTGAAATCTCTGCTTTGCAATGTGAGCCGTATAAGAGAAAAGTAAAATTGATTGTGCAAATAAATGCTTAAGGTGGAAAGTATAACATTTAAAAGCTCTTATAGGGCATGGTAGTTCACTAGTAAACCTTAAAAAATATTAGGGTCAGGTAAAGTATTATATCTTCCTATATAGGTTAAAAAGGTTACAATTTAATCACATATATAACTGGCTAAAACATTTAGCAATATTAAAACATTCAACAACAATAAAATATATCCATTGATACAATTCTTACAACACTTATTACAAAAAAACATAAAATAAAAACACGATATGCTCTGAACTCGATCCTGAGAAATAGTTCATAATAGTTCAAAACTGACCGTTCTGCCAGATTAAAATATCCCAGTTCAGAAAGCTCTTTAATGGACTGAATTCCCTCAGAGACCACGAACCGGTTCTGTTCTGGGAAAGAAGACCTCCTTGGTGTATTATCACAGCAGAGCAAAATAAGAGTACCGGTATATCCATACTCACATATGGAATAATGGTGTACGGCTCAATAAACATCCTGTGGCTGTAGTCCTTCACCAAATTAAGAATACATATATCGTGTTTTTATTATGTTTTTTTGTATCAGTTGATATTTTATTGTTGAATGTTTTAATATTGCTAAATGTCAAGTATCCTGCCCTAGAAGAGCTTTTAAATTTTATACTTTCCACCTTAAAGGGACAGTCAAGTCCAAAAAATAATTTCATGATTTAAATAGGGAATGTAATTTTAATCAACTTTCCAATTTACTTTTATCACCAATTTTGCTTTGTTCACTTGCTATTCTTAGTTTAAAGCTAAACCTAGGAGGTTCATATGCTAATTTCTTAGACCTTGAAGACTGCCTCTAATCTGAAAGTATTTTGACGACTAGAGGGCATTAGTTCATGTGTTTCATATAGATAACATTGAGCTCATGCACGTGAAGTTACCCTGGAGTGAGCACTGATTGGCTAAAATGCAAGTCTGTCAAAAGAACTGAAATAAGGGGGCAGTCTGCAGAGGCTTAGATACAAGGGAATCACAGAAGTAAAAAGTATATTTCTATAACAGTGTTTATTATGCAAAACTGGGGAATTGGTAATATAGGGATTATCTTTCTTATTAAACAACAACAAATCTGGTGTTGGCTGTAATCTTTAAAGGGACAGTCAAGTCCAAAAAAAACTTTCATGAATCAAATAGGGCATGTAATTTTAAACAACTTTCCAATTTACTTTTATCACCAATTTTTCTTTGTTCTCTTGGTATTCTTAGTTGAAAGTTAAACCTAGGAGCTTCATATGCTAATTTCTTAGACCTTGAAGGCCGCCTTTAATCTAAATGCATTTTGTTAGTTTTTCACCACTAGAGGCCATTAGTTCATGCGTTTCATATAGATAACATTGAGCTCATGCACGTGAATTTACCATGGAGTCATCTCTGATTGGCTAAAATGCAAGTCTGTCAAAAGAACTGAAATAAGGGGGCAGTTTGCTGAGGCTTAGATACATGGTAATTACAGAGGTAAAACGTGTATAATTAAAACTGTGTTTATGCAAAACTGGGGAATTGGTAATTAAGGGATTATCTATCTTTTAAAACAACAACAATTCTGGTGTTGACTGTCCCTTTAAGCATTTATTTGCGCAATCAGTTTCACTTTTCTCTTATGCCGTTTCCCATCTGAGGCCTCTGGGGGAACCTCTGTATCTTGATTGCTTATGTGGTTAATCTTCTGCGCTGGTCAATAACTTGTTAATATTTTTGCAATGTGAGCCATCTTATCTGATTTTTTTCATGCAGATAAGGCACTTTTACGTACTAAATTAGGTTTTCTTCCTAAGGTTTTGTCAGATCGCAACATCAATCAGGAGATTGTGGTTGATTCCTTGTGTCCTAATTCTCCATCGAAGGAACGTTTACTTCACCATTTGGATGTGCTTCGCACCTTGAAGTTCTTTCTTCAGGCTACTAAGGAGTTTAGACAATCTTCCTCTTTATTTGTTTTCTATTCAGGGAAGTGTAAGGGGCAGAAGGCTACTTCGACTTCCCTATCATTTTGGTTAGGGAGTGTCATCCGCTTAGCTTACGGGGCAGCGTCATCCTGAGAGGTGAACGGCTCATTCCACTAGAGCAGTGGTTTCCTCTTGGACCTTTAAAGAACGAGGCCTCTGAATCACATTTGTAAGGCAACTCCCTGGTCCTCCGCACATACTTTTTCAAAATTTTACAAGTTTGATTTTTTGCTTCGGCTGAAGCAGCTTTCGGGAGAAAAGTTTTGCAGGCTGTAGTGGCCTCAGAATAGGGTCCGCCTCTTCCTTTTTGTTCCCTCCCGTTATTCATTCAGTGTCCTCTAGAGCTTGGGTATAGTTTTCCCAACAGTAAGGAATGAAGCCGTGGACTCTTCCTATCTAAGGAAGGAAAACAGAATTTATGCTTACCAGATAGTGAGAGTCCATGATCCCCGCCCGTTTTTACTTGTCTATGAGCGGTACTCTATTATTTATTTTATTCTTCTAGCACCATTTATACCCTAATGTTTCTCCTACTTTCTTTCATGTAATTGGCAAGAGTCCATGAGCTAGTGACTTATGGGATATACAATCCTACCAGGAGGGGCAAAGTTTCCCAAACCTCAAAATGCCTATAAATACACCCCTCACCACACCCACAATTCAGTTTTACAAACTTTGCCTCCTATGGAGGTGGTGAAGTAAGTTTGTGCTTGATTTTTTTATGATTTCTTCTATGATGAGCGCTTCTAAACATTCTGAAGCCCAATTCCTCTCAGACTACAGTGTTTGCCAGAGGGATGTGAAGAGAGTATCGCCTATTGATTTTTATGGTTTCTCTCACGGGAAATCTTTTCAAGGGTTCTCTTGTATAGGTCGTAGGGATTCAACTGCTTACCTCCCTTTTCAGATCGACGAAATACTCTACCATTACCTCTGCTGATAGTTTTCAGTACTGGTTTGGCTGTCTGCTATATGTGGATGGGTGTCTTTCGGTAAGTATTTATCATTATTTACGACACTCTCAGCTATGGTTGGCGCTTTATGTATTTATATAAAGTTCTAAATATATGTATTTACTTATATTTGCCATGAGTCAGGTCTATGTGTATTTCCCTTTGCAGTCTGGCAGTTTCAGTATGGGAATCAAGTTTTCGGAAGTTTTTTTTCTTACCTTTGTTATAGTCTTTTTCAATTTGACTTGTTTTTCTTTTAAATCTTGCAGGCAAATAAGGCTCGCGAGGGCGCAAAATGCTGTTATTTATTGCGTCATTTTTGGCGCAAATGTGCGTCTATGATGACGCAACTTCGTCATTTCCTGCGTCTTAGTTGATGCCAGGTTGTTTGGCGCGAAGTTGTGTCTTTTATGACGCGTGTTGCGTCATTTCCGGATGTTTGGCGCCAAAAACATTTTATACTTCCTTTTGCGTTGTGCGTCATACTTGGCGCCAAGAAAATGGTTTTATTTGACCCCACTTCCTATATGCTCCTTGCCTCCTTTATGCTCAGAGGGCTATGATATTTGCTTTTTTTCCAATTTTAGCATTTGCATTTTTTTCCAATTTTAGCATTTGCATTTTTTTCCAATTCCTGAAACTGCTATAGGAGGAAATAAAATATGTTTGTTTCAATGTTGTTTTTTCTTTTGCATTTTACAAGATGTCTCAGAAGCTGCTGTAGGAGTTATTTTTTTGTATGGATTTAATTTTTTCAGCTGAAATAGCCGTTTTTATTTTATCCCTCCCTCTCTAGTGACTCTTCTGTGGACTTCCACATCTTGGATATTTCTATCCCATACGTCACTAGCTCATGGACTCTTGCCAATTACATGAAAGAAAACATAATTTACCTGATAAGAACTTACCTGATAAATTCATTTCTTTCATATTGGCAAGAGTCCATGAGACGAGACCACCCTTTTTTATGGTGGTTATGATTTTTTGTATAAAAGCACAATTATATTTCCAGTTCCTCTTTTTGTATGCTTTTTTTACTCCTTATTTTATCACCACACTACTTGGTTATTCGTTAAACTGAGTTGTGGGTGTGGTGGGAGCTGTATTTATAGGCATTTTGAGGTTTGGGAAACTTTGCCCCTCCTGGTAGGATTGTATATCCCATACGTCACTAGCTCATGGACTCTTCCCAATATGAAATAAATTAATTTATCAGGTAAGTTCTTAAATAAATTATGTTTTTCCTTGTTCCCTTGGCAGAATGACTGGGGTAATGAGGAAGTGGGAGGGATATTTAAGCCTTTGGCTGGGGTTACTTTGCCTCCTCCTGGTGACCAGGTGTTGTTTTTACCAACAGTAAGGAATGAAGCCGTGGACTCTCCCTATCCGGAAGGATAGGAATTTATCTGGTAAGCATAAATTAATGTTTTTGCATCCCAGGAAGGAAATCTTAAAACCAGATTTTCTTAGTGGGTAACCCCTCCACAGGAATCTTTCTGCCCCAGTCAGGCCCTGCAGAACTTGTTTTGCAAATCTGATTCTGATGTCAAACTTCTGCCAATTATCAAGATCTCAAGTCTTTCATCTTAATGGATTAGACTAGAGATTTAAAACCTAAAAAGTCATATATTGGCTTTTTTTTGTTTCATACTACAGGAATTTTTGTTTTTTATCTCCTAAATCGATTTTTCGGATAACATCAATCAGGATTGGTTTTTCCAAAAACACTTCATTGCTCATTTTTCAGATTCCTCTTCTTGGATCTTCAAGAAAGAGGTTATATTGAATAAATATGCAAGGCAGCAACATAGTTTCCCTAAATTCTACCACTTTGATGTGTTTGTTAGGAAAGTCCTTCAGACAGCAGTGTCCTACCCAATTACTCGTGAACGCCACAGCTTGGGTATTAGTTCCCAGGAGTAATGACTCTCACCAACTTATGAATGAAAACAAAATGTATAATTGCCTGATAAAGTAATTTCTTTTTATGGTGGTGAGAGTCCACGAGACCTGCCCATTTTCATCATTTTTTTAGTTAATTTATTTTTTTCTGGCAGCAGTTTTTGTTTGCACCTCATTTTCCTACTTTCCTACCTTTCTACTTCTCCTTTCTTGGCTATATTTCAGACGTGAATACCAGAGAGGCGGGAGAGATTCTGTTCTTAGAGCTTTGGGAATCTTTGCCTCCTCCTAGTGGTCAGGAGTTATATAACAGGAATAATGGCTTGTGGACTCTCCCCACCATAAAATAAATTATTAGGTAAGCATATTTTCTCCAACATAGGTGTGTCCGGTCCACGGCGTCATCCTTACTTGTGGGATATTCTCTTCCCCAACAGGAAATGGCAAAGAGCCCAGCAAAGCTGGTCACATGATCCCTCCTAGGCTCCGCCTTCCCCAGTCATTCTCTTTGCCGTTGTACAGGCAACATCTCCACGGAGATGGCTTAGAGTTTTTTGGTGTTTAAATGTAGTTTTTATTCTTCAATCAAGAGTTTGTTATTTTAAAATAGTGCTGGTATGTACTATTTACTCTGAAACAGAAAAGAGATGAAGATTTCTGTTTGTAAGAGGAAAATTATTTTAGCAACCGTTACTAAAATCGATGGCTGTTTCCACACAGGACTGTTGAGAGGAATTAACTTCAGTTGGGGGAAACAGTGAGCAGACTTTTGCTGCTTGAGGTATGACACATTTCTAACAAGACTTGGTAATGCTGGAAGCTGTCATTTTCCCTATGGGATCCGGTAAGCCATTTTTATTAAATAAGAATAAAGGGCTTCACAAGGGCTTTAAAGACTGGTAGACATTTTTCTGGGCTAAAACGATTGATTTATAAGCATTTTTAATAGTTTATAGCTTTGAGGAGTTATTTTATTCTTGGGAATTATGTTAAATAACCGGCAGGCACTGTATTGGACACCTTTTTCACTGGGGGCCTTCTCTAATCATAGGCAGAGCCTCATTTTCGCGCCACTAATGCGCAGTTGTTTTTGGGAAGCAAGGCATGCAGATGCATGTGTGAGGAGCTCAGATACATAGAAAAAGCTTACTGAAGGCGTCATTTGGTATCGTATTCCCCTCTGGGCTTGGTTGGGTCTCAGCAAAGCAGATACCAGGGACTGTATAGGGGTTAAATATAAAAACGGCTCCGGTTCCGTTATTTTAAGAGTTAAAGCTTTCAAATTTGGTGTGCAATACTTTTAAGGCTTTAAGTATGAAATTTTGGTGAATTTTGAACAATTCCTTCATACTTTTTCACATATTCAGTAATAAAGTGTGTTCAGTTTAAAATTTAAAGTGACAGTAACGGTTTTATTTTAAAACGTTTTTTTGTACTTTGTTATCAAGTTTATGCCTGTTTAACATGTCTGAACTATCAGATAGACTATGTTCTGTATGTGAGGAAGCCAAGGTTCCTTCTCATTTAAATAGATGTGATGTATGTGACAAAAAATTTAGAGAAAATGATGCCCAAGATGATTCCTCAAGTGAGGGGAGTAAGCATGGTACTGCATCATCCCCTCCTTCGTCTACGCCAGTCTTGCCCACACAGGAGGCCCCTAGTACATCTAGTGCACCAATACTCCTTACTATGCAACAATTAACGGCTGTAATGGATAATTCTATCAAAAACATTTTAGCCAAAATGCCCACTTATCAGCGAAAGCGCGACTGCTCTGTTTTAGAAAATACCGAAGAGCATGAGGACGCTGATGATAATGGTTCTGACATGCCCCTACACCAGTCTGAGGGGGCCAGGGAGGTTTTGTCTGAGGGAGAAATTTCAGATTCAGGGAAAATTTCTCAACAAGCTGAACCTGATGTGATTACATTCAAATTTAAATTGGAACATCTCCGCGCTCTGCTTAAGGAGGTGTTATCTACTCTGGATGATTGTGACAATTTGGTCATTCCAGAGAAATTATGTAAGATGGACAAGTTCCTAGAGGTCCCGGGGCCCCCCGAAGCTTTTCCTATACCCAAGCGGGTGGCGGACATTGTAAACAAAGAATGGGAAAGGCCCGGCATACCTTTTGTCCCTCCCCCTATATTTAAGAAATTGTTTCCTATGGTCGACCCCAGAAAGGACTTATGGCAGACAGTCCCCAAGGTCGAGGGGGCGGTTTCTACTCTAAACAAACGCACTACTATCCCTATAGAAGATAGTTGTGCTTTCAAAGATCCTATGGATAAAAAATTAGAAGGTTTGCTTAAAAAGATGTTTGTTCAGCAGGGTTACCTTCTACAACCAATTTCATGCATTGTTCCTGTCACTACAGCAGCGTGTTTCTGGTTCGATGAACTAGAAAAGTCGCTCAATAAAGATTCTTCTTATGAGGAGATTATGGACAGAATTCATGCTCTTAAATTGGCTAACTCTTTTACTTTAGACGCCACTTTGCAATTGGCTAGATTGGCGGCGAAAAATTCGGGGTTTGCTATTGTGGCGCGCAGAGCGCTTTGGCTAAAATCTTGGTCAGCAGATGCGTCTTCCAAGAACAAATTGCTTAACATACCTTTCAAGGGGAAAACGCTGTTTGGCCCTGACTTGAAAGAGATTATTTCAGATATCACTGGGGGTAAGGGCCACGCCCTTCCTCAGGATAGGTCTTTTAAGGCTAAAAATAAACCAAATTTTCGTCCCTTTCGCAGAAACGGACCAGCCCCAAGTTCTACATCCTCTAAGCAAGAGGGTAATACTTCTCAAACCAAGCCAGCCTGGAGGCCAATGCAAGGCTGGAACAACGGTAAGCAGGCCAAGAAGCCTGCCACTGCTACCAAGACAGCATGAGATGTTGGCCCCCGATCCGGGACCGGATCTGGTGGGGGGCAGACTTTCTCTCTTCGCTCAGGCTTGGGCAAGAGATGTTCTGGATCCTTGGGCGCTAGAAATAGTCTCCCAAGGTTATCTTCTGGAATTCAAGGAGCTACCCCCAAGGGGGAGGTTCCACAGGTCTCAATTGTCTTCAGACCACATAAAAAGACAGGCATTCTTACATTGTGTAGAAGACCTGTTAAAAATGGGAGTGATTCATCCTGTTCCATTAGGAGAACAAGGGATGGGATTCTACTCCAATCTGTTCATAGTTCCCAAAAAAGAGGGAACATTCAGACCAATCTTAGATCTCAAGATCCTAAACAAATTTCTCAAGGTTCCATCGTTCAAAATGGAAACCATTCGGACAATTCTTCCTACCATCCAGGAAGGTCAATTCATGACCACGGTGGATTTAAAGGATGCGTATCTACATATTCCTATCCACAAGGAACATCATCGGTTCCTAAGGTTCGCCTTTTTGGACAAGCATTACCAGTTTGTGGCACTTCCATTCGGATTAGCCACTGCTCCAAGAATTTTCACAAAGGTACTAGGGTCCCTTCTAGCGGTGCTAAGACCAAGGGGCATTGCAGTAGTACCTTACTTGGACGACATACTGATTCAAGCGTCGTCTCTACCACAAGCAAAGGCTCATACGGACATTGTCCTGGCCTTTCTCAGATCTCACGGGTGGAAAGTGAACGTAGAAAAAAGTTCTCTATCTCCGTCAACAAGAGTTCCCTTCTTGGGAACAATAATAGACTCCTTAGAAATGAGGATTTTTCTGACAGAGGCCAGAAAATCAAAACTTCTAAGCTCTTGTCAAGTACTTCATTCTGTTCTTCTTCCTTCCATAGCGCAGTGCATGGAAGTAATAGGTTTGATGGTCGCGGTAATGGACATAGTTCCTTTTGCGCGAATTCATCTAAGACCATTACAACTGTGCATGCTCAGTCAGTGGAATGGGGATTATACAGACTTGTCTCCGACGATACAAGTAGATCAGAGGACCAGAGATTCACTCCGTTGGTGGCTGACCCTGGACAACCTGTCACAAGGGATGAGCTTCCGCAGACCAGAGTGGGTCATTGTCACGACCGACGCCAGTCTGGTGGGCTGGGGCGCGGTCTGGGAACCCCTGAAAGCTCAGGGTCTTTGGTCTCGGGAAGAATCTCTTCTCCCGATAAATATTCTGGAACTGAGAGCGATATTCAATGCTCTCAAGGCTTGGCCTCAGCTAGCAAAGGCCAAATTCATACGGTTTCAATCAGACAACATGACGACTGTTGCGTATATCAACCATCAGGGGGGAACAAGGAGTTCCCTGGCGATGGAAGAAGTGACCAATATAATTCAATGGGCGGAGACTCACTCCTGCCACTTGTCTGCAATCCACATCCCAGGAGTGGAAAATTGGGAAGCGGATTTTCTGAGTCGTCAGACATTTCATCCGGGGGAGTGGGAACTCCATCCGGAAATCTTTGCCCAAATAATTCAATTGTGGGGCATTCCAGACATGGATCTGATGGCGTCTCGTCAGAACTTCAAGGTTCCTTGCTACGGGTCCAGATCCAGGGATCCCAAGGCGACTCTAGTGGATGCACTAGTAGCACCTTGGAGCTTCAACCTAGCTTATGTGTTCCCACCGTTTCCTCTCATTCCCAGGCTGGTAGCCAGGATCAAACAGGAGAGGGTATCGGTGATCTTGATAGCTCCTGCGTGGCCACGCAGGACTTGGTATGCAGATCTGGTGAATATGTCATCGGCTCCACCATGGAAGCTACCTTTGAGACAGGACCTTCTTGTTCAAGGTCCGTTCGAACATCCGAATCTGGCCTCACTCCAACTGACTGCTTGGAGATTGAACGCTTGATTTTATCAAAGCGAGGGTTCTCAAATTCTGTCATTGATACTCTTGTTCAGGCCAGAAAGCCTGTAACTAGAAAAATCTACCATAAAATATGGAAAAAATATATCTGTTGGTGTGAATCTAAAGGATTCCCATGGAACAAGATAAAAATTCCTAAGATTCTATCCTTTCTTCAAGAAGGTTTGGAGAAAGGATTATCTGTAAGTTCTTTGAAGGGACAGATTTCTGCTTTATCTGTTTTACTTCACAAAAAGCTGGCGGCTGTGCCAGATGTTCAAGCTTTTGTTCAGGCTCTGGTTAGAATCAAGCCTGTTTACAAACCTTTGACTCCTCCTTGGAGTCTTAATTTAGTTCTTTCAGTTCTTCAGGGGGTTCCGTTTGAACCCCTACATTCCGTTGATATCAAGTTATTATCTTGGAAAGTTTTGTTTTTGGTTGCAATTTCTTCTGCTAGAAGAGTTTCAGAGTTATCTGCTCTGCAGTGTTCTCCTCCTTATCTGGTGTTCCATGCAGATAAGGTGGTTTTGCGTACTAAACCTGGTTTTCTTCCAAAAGTTGTTTCTAACAAAAATATTAACCAGGAGATAGTCGTGCCTTCTTTGTGTCCGAATCCAGTTTCAAAGAAGGAACGTTTGTTGCACAATTTGGATGTAGTTCGTGCTCTAAAATTCTATTTAGAGGCTACAAAGGATTTCAGACAAACATCTTCCTTGTTTGTTGTTTATTCTGGTAAAAGGAGAGGTCAAAAAGCAACTTCTACCTCTCTCTCTTTTTGGCTTAAAAGCATCATCAGATTGGCTTATGAGACTGCCGGACGGCAGCCTCCTGAAAGAATCACAGCTCATTCCACTAGGGCCGTGGCTTCCACATGGGCCTTCAAGAACGAGGCTTCTGTTGATCAGATATGTAAGGCAGCGACTTGGTCTTCACTGCACACTTTTACTAAATTTTACAAATTTGATACTTTTGCTTCTTCTGAGGCTATTTTTGGGAGAAAGGTTTTGCAAGCCGTGGTGCCTTCCATCTAGGTGACCTGATTTGCTCCCTCCCATCATCCGTGTCCTAAAGCTTTGGTATTGGTTCCCACAAGTAAGGATGACGCCGTGGACCGGACACACCTATGTTGGAGAAAACAGAATTTGTTTACCTGATAAATTACTTTCTCCAACGGTGTGTCCGGTCCACGGCCCGCCCTGGTTTTTTAATCAGGTCTGATGATTTATTTTCTCTAACTACAGTCACCACGGTATCATATGATTTCTCCTATGCAATTATTCCTCCTTTACGTCGGTCGAATGACTGGGGAAGGCGGAGCCTAGGAGGGATCATGTGACCAGCTTTGCTGGGCTCTTTGCCATTTCCTGTTGGGGAAGAGAATATCCCACAAGTAAGGATGACGCCGTGGACCGGACACACCGTTGGAGAAAGTAATTTATCAGGTAAACATAAATTCAGTTTTTTTGTTTTTGCAATGCACATATATTAGCAAAAATATACTTCTTGTAAAACTTATCACTATTTCAGTGAAAGCTCTTACTGTGCTTTGGCATGTGGAACATATCTAGCTTTGCTTAGTGCACCAGCATATTACATAGCGTGTCTGATCAGAGAGAGAGTGGTGAGTTGTATCACTTCACCTGAGTCATTGCTGACACCAGTACAAGGCTGTGATTAGGCACACTGTTTAAAATGCTGGTGCATTGAGCATATGTAGATATGCTCTGTATTTCCGTGCCCAGTTAAAATTCTCATTGAAACAGCGATCACTTTTACTATGTTTTATTTTGCTAATAAATGTGAATTGGATAACAACTATTTCAGATTAAAATGGACCAATGTGCATATCCAATTTGGCAGGAGCACCCTTTGTTATACTTTAAAACCGGACTATATTTCTTCTTTCTCACAATGCTGACTTGGTAAGTCCTTTCCATTTATAATAATAAACCAATTAATGAAGTCCATGTTTAAAACTTTTGGATAATTAATCTGTGATACGTGTGTACAGTAAAATCGATGTTAAAAAATTTATTTAGAAGGATAAAAAAACAAATGCATATGAAGACAAATTAAAATTATTTTACAAAGTTCAGGGTGGATTTGATTTAAATTAAATTGATTTAAATCAGTCTTACGGGCTAATGATTTAAATCAATTTAAATCATGGTTTTCAGATCATTTTTCCAGTTATATCAGAACTTTACTGATTTGGTTACACATCATTTGAGATAGATTATTGAAATTATTGGGAGGTGAACTATCTCCCGTTTAATAAGTTAATCATTCATATTTGATCACATTTTTAGCTGTACTTTATGGGAACGAGAAAAATAGTCTAGAGCTGCAACAACTAATCGTCATAATCAATTAATCGCTTAGTTGGTCTGTGCACAACACCAGCTGCTTCACTCCAATGAACTCCTGCACATGGTATTGTGTTTTATGGTTATGTCCTTAGCCTAAAGGATGTTTACAGACGTCTACTTTTCACTTTTTCAGGACAGTATACGTTTACAACTACCCCTGGCTTATGTGCAACCCAGATATAATAGTCATCATTTATATTGTTTATATTAAATCAGGTGATTTGGAACTATGCTTTTCATGATATAGTGCCAAGCTTGTTGTTTACAATTTGCCCCTAGATTGATGGGAGTTATTTAAATTGATGTGCACTATTGTCTGTTTGCACAATTATTAGCAGATCACTTGCTATTGCTGATTATATGTACTGTATAAATAAATGTGTAAGGCTTTGTCCTGTTATTGATATACAGTCCTTAGCGCTTTTTGATTTTGTTTTTATTGTTTTTTTTTATATTTTTAATAAATTGTGATAATATGTACCAGATTCAACCTTTATAAGTATGTATGTTTGTTATTTTTAGAGCGGACTACATATTTCCCCTAACCTTATAGCTGGTTATTTACCATTGCATATAGATATTCAAGATATTTTTTATGTTAGAATGAAGCCAATGGTTACTTTATTGAGAGGCCCCTTGCCAAGGTAGAAAACACTTAGCATTGGTGAAGAGCTAACAAAGATAAATATCCTACTTTGGTGAAATTGGCAAAACCCTACTTATACACCTCAACAGCCTTTTCTCTGCTGCAGGAAATATAGCTGCAAACAGAGAACCAGCCTTAGCCAGAAGCATGTGGGCATGTTGAGATTATTATTATTATTATACTTTATTTATTAAGCGCCAACATATTCTGCAGCGTTTTTGCATTTCAATGCAAAGTTTCTGAAAGAGTGAATAACAGAATGTTATTAACAGTGATAGTCTAACTCTTTCTAGTTCTACCTCTTTTCAAACAGTTTGTGGTTTTGTTTTGTTTAATTATAAAACTGTGCTCTGCTGCTTAAAAATTGAAGAAACAGATGTGTTAATGTAAAGTTTTAGTCTAATTTTTATATTTGTAACACTCATTATGTGGATTTTATTTAAAACATAGAAAACTAGTATTGATTCTCTTTATCAGATTAGTCGATTAATCGAAAAAATAATCGGCCGATTAATCGATTATGAAAATAATCGTTAGTTGCAGCCCTAAAATAGTCATTACCTTAAAGGGACAGTTTACTCAAAAATGTTCTCCACTTTAATTTGTTCCCAGTGATCCACTTTACCTGCTGGAGTGTATTAAATTGTTTACAAGTATTTCCTTTACTCTTATATTAGTATTTGAAATAGTCGATTTAGCCTGTGGCATCCCCACCTATTCAAAAAGTTTCTGGCCTAAGGTCCAAGTAATAGAATAAGCCGTGTGAACACATCCATCAGAAGAAATTACACTCCCCGTGGGGTATAGAAGAGATAAGGTAATAAAAGGTTTATTCTCAAACATTTTATCCTCCGCAATTGGTAAAAAAAAAAAAGTAATTGGAAACACATTGCGGGAAAAACAATTTTACAGTATACTGTCCCTTTAATAATAACAATTGAAATAGTTTTATTTAACTAAAGAAAAATAACCATTATCTTGCTTCCCCTCCCTCTTCACACTTAGGTTCTTGTGCAGTTCTAGTCTACCCCAAACAATCTTCTATTCAGTGAGCTTCTTGAAACTTAGTATGGGTTGATTCTGTGTACATAGGTTTGCAGGGGACCAATGGCATTAAAGGGACAGTAAAGTCAAAATTAAGCTTTAATGATTCAGAAAGAACATGCCGTTT